>NC_080175.1:99319838-99472338 GCF_950295315.1 Erinaceus europaeus
GTGAGAGACAGGATGATAATTACTACCATGCTTGGAATGCCTCCTATATGCCAGGCAGCTATAAACATAATCTTCTTTATTTTTTAACCATTTTAAGGAACACGTGTTGCTGTCTCTAGTTTATTCCCATCCAAACATGGATTTACATAGAAAGTTGATGATTAGAGGAATGAAGTAAATTTCACTTTGGTTAGTGGTTGTGTGAGGCTATGAACTTAATTCTATCCAAGTCTTGAGTTGACGCTGCTCCTTGACTTAGCCCTTCCAACCAATACATCTTTATTTGTACTGCTTTCTACTTAAATGGATTGCCAATGGTACATATTTAAAAATATAAGGAAGTCTTAACAGTCAGACAATGGCAAATGAACTAGAACAATGAGACATATGTTCTTTGAATAATACTGGATTCAGGACTAAACTTACAAAATGCCCCTTTGTTTGGAACAGTTTCTGCTAAGATAGTATCTTGTCGATTGCCCACATCTAATAGGCTATGGATTTTAATAAACATTTCCTTTAGGCAAGCAAGCAAACTGTTTTAAGGATCATTAAAAACAACATTCTTCTGTAAAAGAGCTTTCAGGTTTTATAAGCATGATGGGTTGTCACCGGCTTCTGAGCATGAACAAATTACTAACCAGTAATGAATGTACCGGTTCCAACATTTTGCTGGTTTCCAACGATACCACCTGCATTGGAACTTCTGGAGAAATAACAGACCTCCTTTGACTGGGTACTTGCACAACTGGTGGTTTCATTTACAAACTTGTGCTTTTGAAAAAAAATTATTTTGCTTTTATTTCTACATGCAGCTATTTTTCTGAGACTAGTTATAAACATGGGCCTTATGGAATCAATAAATGATAGCTTTTTATAGAAAAATATATACCTTTAAAAACTGAGAGGCCTCATAGAATATTACATGTTATGAACTCTGGAAATGTGTTTGAGACTTGAGCCCAATGACAGGGGAAGCCAACAAACCCACCAAGCACAGTCAAGTTGAAAAGCTCCAGCTTCTCATGAGGTACCAGGGTCAAAACAGACACCCTACAGAAGGGGGAAAGACATTCACATGCCACACATGGGGCCAAGGACTAATAACCAAGACATGAAGAGTTCACTAAACTCAGCAAAATGAACAAACAAACCCACTAAAAATGGGAGGACAAACTGAACAGACACTTCTCTGAAGAAGATGGAGGTCTCTAGCACTACAAAGAAAACGTTTGGAATCACAGGTCATCAGAGAAACGCAAACCAAGCTGGGGATAAGATGCCCTTTTCACCCCCCCCCCCCCCAAGAATGGTCTGCGTCAGGAAGGGCAGACACCACAGCACAAGTGCTCAAGATGTGGAGAGAAAGGGACCCTTCTACACAGCTGGGGGGAATGTAAATGAGTGCTACTCCTGTGAAAATCGATGATTTCTGACAACATTCAGAGTGAACCTGCCCTACTGTGTCCACAGCTGTGTGATTCACAACAGCCAAAGAGTGGAAGCAGCCTAAATGTCCATCATCAGATGACGGGCTAAAGAAGTTGTGAAATATATATTTCATGGAATACCACTCTGTAATCAAAAAAGACTGATGTTGTGCCCGTTGGGACAAATGGATGGAACTGGGGGTGATGATGCTTAGCAAAATAAATAAAGAGATGAAAGGCAGCTGCCAGATGGTTTCATTCATATGTGGAATCTAGAGATATGATTTACATGAACTTGCCCCCCCAAAAAAACCCCCAAAGAAAACAAAAAAATAACAAACAATAATAAAAACAGAAGCAAGCAAACTGTTCCTAAGACTTGTAAGAACTATGGTGGTGATCTTGTGGAATTATATACTATATTCTTACACAATCTTGTAACAAAGTATTACAAGTAAAAAAAAAAAGGTAAACAGATTTTTACAAGTTTCTATAAAACAATAAAATAACCCCAAAACTAACAAACAACAAAACCAAAACACATCTGCCATAAGACATAGCAATTTCTTGCCTACACATCTACCCAGTGAACACAAACAGAGCTCTGCACACCTAAGTTGATGACACTCTATTTGTAAGAGCTGACATTTGGAAAGAAGCTGTATAGTCCACCAACAGATGAATGGCTCAGAAAGTTTT
The DNA here is from genome assembly GCF_950295315.1 of Erinaceus europaeus. Classification (NCBI taxonomy): domain Eukaryota; kingdom Metazoa; phylum Chordata; class Mammalia; order Eulipotyphla; family Erinaceidae; genus Erinaceus; species Erinaceus europaeus. The sequence goes on from NC_080175.1 coordinate 99,321,968, forward strand.
GTCTTCACAGACAAGTGAAATAAAATGGAGGATCATGAAATAGGCCCTTACGTCTACAGATAACCAATTTTGAGAAGGAGTCCCAAACCATTCAATGGCAAAAGAAGAGTTTCTTCAACAGATGCCGTTGGGAAAATTGGATTGAGACATGCAGACAGATGATATATCACCAAGCACAAAAGTCAGCTGCAAGTGGATCAAGGACATGGACATCAGACCAGAAACTATCGAACACATAGATGAAAACACTGCAGAATGCTTCATGACATGTGCTTGAAAAGAGCCTTTAAGGACTCAAATCCAACAGCCAAGAAAGCATAAGCAAAAAATAAACCCATGGGAATAACACAAAACTGGCAACTTCTGCACAGCAAAGGATATCATCGAACCAGCAGAAAGACACCCAACAGCATGGGAGAAGATTTTTCCACAACACACATCAGACAAAGGCCCAATAACCAAAATATATCAAGAGCTCAGTAAGAACAACAACAAAACATGCAACTGCATTAGAAAACGGGGCAAGAACATAGACAAACAATTCACCCAGGAAGAGACCCAGGGGGCCAACAGATATATGAAAAGGTGCTCAAAGTCACTCATGATCAGAGAAGCGCAAATAAAGACCAGGTCAAAACGGACAGAAATGGCAAATGTTGGAGGGGATGTGGGGAAAGAGGGAACCTTCTGCAGTGCTGGCCGGAGAGTGAAATGGTCCAACTATTACGGTGAGCAGTCTGGAGATGTCTCACAACACTAGAAGTGGATCTGTCCTATGACACAGACATTTCTTTCCCAGTGAGTTACCCAAAAGCAGCAGAAACACCTATCTGAAGAGATCATGTTTATCTATATTCAGGGAAGCACAATATGTCATTTCCAGAACTGGAATCAACCCAGGTATCTAGCATCTTATCAGTGGCTAAAATTGTGATATATATACATGATAGAATATGACTCAGCTGTCAAAATGATGAATTCATCTGATTTGTGTCATCGTGGTTGAAACTTGAAGATTATGTTAAGCGAGATAAACTAAAAGAAAAAAGTGAGTCAAACTGACCTTCAATTTAGAATAACTTGGTGAATAACCAATTCAAGAAATAGACTATAATTTTATCAAATATATCTCCCCACATGCATCTACCTATGGATGAATTATTTCCATATTGCTAACTAGATAATCAGCAACAACAACTGAAAATTCTCCTAGGCAGGCAGAGTGCAAGGGGCTTATTTTCTTCCTTTTTTTGTTTTTATTTTCCTTATTTTATTTTTATTTTTTATTTTCTGCTCTTGTGGAATAGAGAGATGGATAGTTGTACAGCGCTTAGGAAGATCAAGTAAGATCCTGTGAAGGAACTAATAAGTTTCCTGTCCAATCTGGCTAAAATAATCTACTTTCTCCATTTTATTTTATTTTTTCTTTGTGGATTCTTTCTTGCCACATAGTGAATTTTAAAAAACACATTCACCAAATTTAGATGTATGTAAAGCGAAAAAGTGAAAGTTCATTTTGAATTTTACACCTCTTGTTGCATTGGGAAATATTATTGCTAGAAATAAGTATCATACACTTACAAACTACCAAGCTTACTTGTATTTATTAATTATTTTTACCAGAACACTGCTCAGCTCTGGCTTTTGGTGGTACGGGGGATTGAACTTGGGACTCTGGAGTCTCCGGCATCAGAGTCTCGTTGCATCACCATCATGCCAACTATCCACACGCTTACTTGTTTTCATGATCCCTTCTCTAAATTATTTCATCATGCTCCAGTACACAAGGCTGATTCTTACAATGTGATTGCTATCACTGATCCGAGCGGCCATAGTACACATTGGTGGTCTAACTAATATGTCATCAAGTCATGTTTGTTTCCAAAATAATTATTGTTAAGCTGCTTTGATTAAACATGAGAACAGTATCACAGGATGATTTTGAAACCACTCATGCTTTTACTTACTCTTCATTGCTCGATGGGCTTCAAGTTCTTCTGAAAGGACTTCACTCTGACCGGTACCGTGGATTTAAGCAATGAGCACAAGCGTTATCATATGTGGGTTTTAGAAGTATTACAAGTGAGGAAACTTGAATATTTGAGTATTGACACGTGTTTTTATTTTATTTTATTTTTGTTGACACCAGAGCTATTTGCTGGGGTTTGGTGTCTGTACCATGAATCTGCTGCTCCTAGCCCCCCTCCCTTTTTTCCTTCTAATTTTGATTGTAAGACAGAGGGAAGCTGAGAGACCTGCAGACCTGCTTCACCACTTACAGAGCTTCCCCCCTGCAGGTGGAGAGAGCAGGTGGAGAGAGGGGCTTTGAACCCAGGTCCGTGTGCAAGATAATATGTGCGCTTGGATGGGTGCATGACTGTCCAGTCTCCTGCTTTCTTTCTTTTTATGCTTTTCATGACAAATATTCACAGCACAGAGCAGTCTTTAATTACAAGTTACAAATAAGATCCAGCAATGACAGGACAGTGTATACTTAGGTGTGCTCTTATGTTGTGAGACTGTAATCCAGTCACAAAATTAAGCTCAGTATCTAAAGAGATCAACCACCAGATCTAATAGAAACTTGATGTACTAGGCCCGCTGGAATACACCTAAAATAAATCCACTAGCTTTTTCCAAAGTGGAGACCCCAAATCTTCATCTGCAATATTCCTGCCTTTAGGTTCATGAATAGCCAACAATTTGTTCTGCTTTATATATTAACTCTTTTAATATATAAAGGGGTTCCAGATGCTACTATGGATCTACCTGTCAACGCCCATGTTCAGCAGGGAAGCAATTACAGAAGCCAGACCTTCCACCTTCTACAACCCACAATGACCCTGGGTTCATGCTCCCAGAGGGATAAAGAGTAAGAAAGCTATCAGGGGAGGGGATGGGATACAGAGATCTGGTGGTGGGAACTGTGTGGAGTTGTACCCCTCCTATCCTATGGTTTTTGTCAGTGTTTCCTTTTTATAAATAAAAAAAGACATTCAATGTACTGCATCTTCTTCTTGTTACACCCTTTCTTTTTGTTTAAATTTCTTAGGTAGTTGTGCTTAAAAGGGGACTCTCAGGACATTTATCAAGGGCAAAAGCTTATATTCTCTTAGTCTTTTCCTTCCATTTTATTGTGTGTCCTCTGGTACATGAGCTTTAAATTCTGAATAATGCCTATTTCTGAGTCAGTCAAAATGAAGAGAAGCCCTTGGAGGTGTTACCTGTTTTTATCAAAACACCTCATCACAGACCCCTGCAAGCGTCAACCCGGCTTTGACCTAGCACATTACGATCAGGCCCTCCTCAACCGCTATGGAACAGGCCATGGCCGGTGTGCCGCTATGTTCCATCGCTGGGGAGCCAGAGATGACCCAAACTGCCCCTGCGGCTCCAGACAGACTATGACCCACATAGTCAACGACTGCCACCTCTCCAGATTCAAAGGAGGTCTCGAAACTTTACATCAGGCTCAACCTGACGCTGTTGACTGGCTACGGAAGAAGGGCAAACGCTAGAAGAAGAAGAAGAATCAAAGCAAGGATGACAAAAGCTGAATAAGGGCAGAGACTGGCAGACTTTAACGATGACTCTTTAGTCACTATCAGGCCACCCCATCAGCTGGGGCCCTTATCGGGGGGTCCTGAGATTCCCAAACAGACTTGATGGGCCTAGACCTCGAATAAATCCCTCTCTCCATTGTTACCGGTCATCTCTATCAGGAACAACACACTAGACCCCTGGTGGTGGGAATTGTGTGGAGTTGTACCCCTCTTATCCTATGGTTTTGTTAGCGTTTCCTATTTATAAACAAATTTTAAAAATAATTATTTATTATTGCATAGAGACAGAGAAAAGTTCAGATGGATGGTGGAGGCAACGTCATGGCTGCTGTCAAACAAAGTCCTAGCAAGCCAGGACCGAACTGAAACTATTCATCTTTTCAGTGTAATGGTGGAGGCGATGTCACATCTGTTGCCAAAGTCAGCTATGTCTTTATCAAGTACCTGGTCGTCATGGGCTAGCTCTCAGTTAGGCTTCATTGGTCAAGGCAAACCAAATATATTTACTACTCTAAAGTGACCAAAAAATCACTACTAAAATGGAAGGAAAAGCAAGTCTTGGATCTATGTAATTGTGCTCATTTGTGATGTGTTTTCTTATGTATTTATTTATCCTTTTGTTGCCCTTGTTTTTTATTGTTGCTGTAGTTATTACTGATGTCGTTGTTGTTGGATAGGACAGAGAGAAATGGAGAGAGGAGGGGACGACAGAGAGGGGGAGAGAAAGACAGACACCTGCAGACCTGCTTCACCACCTGTGAAGCGACTCCCCTGCAGGTGGGGAGCCCGGGGCTGGAATCTGGATCCTTACACTGACCCTTGCACTTTGCGCCATGTGTGCTTAACCTGCTGCGCTACCAGCCTGTCCCATGACGAGTTTTCTATCGTTTCTTCCTCACATAGCATTTTGCATAGCTGAGTGTCACGTCTTCCTGTCTGGATCGGTCCGAATGAGCGAGGTGTCCCCACGGGGCAGCCCTTGCCTGTGGCCCAGCTGTATGATGTGTTCTGCAATGCACCTGGCAAGATATCATTCTTGGTCTCCACCAAAAATACTTAAAGTCTTTTTTAGCTTAAGAAGGCATCTACTGTCTCACATTCAGAAGCTTACAAGTGGTTTGGGAATTACAAAGGAATCATCAGGAAGGATTATTTGTAGATTATAGAGTAAAACTCAAGTTTAAAAAATTCACTTGTTGTTATTGAGAGTCAGAAGAGACCATTGGGTTATATGAAACACAACTAACTGCTTTTTAGAACCATGGATGGGGTACCAAGGAGCCAAGCCGAGGGTGGGGCATGCTGGTTGAGAGCTCAGAAGAAATTCTGAGATCTTGATTATTGAATGTAGGATGTGCATGCTGGCCTTGATGGTAAAGTCAAAGCTAATTACACAAACAGATTTTTATTTCTTTATTGGGGGATTAGCGGTTTACAGTCAACAGTAAAATACAGTAGTTGGCACATGTATCACATTTCTCAGTTTTCCACAAAACACTCTCACCCCCACTAGGTCCTCCTCTGCCATCCTGTTCCAGGACTTGAACCCTGCCCCACCCCAGAGTCCTTGACTTTGGTGCCATACACCAACTCCAGTCCATGTTCTGCTCAACTTCTGTCCATGAGTGAGATCGTCCCACATTCATCCTTCTCTTTCTGGCTGATCTCACGTCACATGAGCCTTTCAAGCACCATCTAAGATGAGGGGGAGAAGGTGAATTCACCGTTTGTAGTAGCTACATGGTATTCCATTGTGTATATAGACCATAGCTTACCCAGTCACTCCAGATAGATAGCCCTTTGACTTTATCCCTTCTGTGGCACCCTCCTAGGACCTACGTAACAATATGTAGTGGGAAGAAAGTTCAATGTCAGTTTGTCCAACCATGTCTAGTCTGTGGGTAGGTTCTTTGCCTTACTCTGTAGGATGTTATGAACAAGACAGAAGCAACTGAGACAGTAGCTGTCTTTATCAAGGGCTTTTCCAGAAGACTATATAGAATAAGCCTGCCTTTGGGCATAAATTGCGTACCTCTGGGTAGTGTTCAAAAGTCTATTTCTTCTGGGAAAAAAAAAAGTGATACAAGAGTGTAAAATTATGTTTGAGTTAGAAGCACTTGAAAAGGTATCTGTTACCTCTGTTCAAGGATCTAGAATTTCTTTTGGTTTATTGCTTATAGTAAGAGTTTGAAAGCCGAAACTTCACAAATGTCATGTTATCATGGAGGAATTCATTGCTGATAAATATAGTCATTGTCAGTATTGAAAATAGTCTTGTACAAAAAGTAAAGTCATCTTAATAAAACTGCCAGTGGGACAATAGGGGCTCAATTTCTCCGAACTTTGCTAAGGTGAACGGATCCACGGACGGGAGGCAGGAGGGAAGAGCAATGAACAGGGCAGCGTGGCTAAACCAAGAAGGTTTAGTCCCCTGCACCTGGTCCTCTGTGTTCATTGCAGCAGAAACTAGAAGCACAAACAGCTCAGCTCACACTCAGCCCACAGACACCGTGCAGGGCAGGAGAACACGTGCCATCTTAAATGAGGGCGGGGGGGGGGGGGGTCTGCCATTTTTTGTTTTTATTATTTCATTTTGTCTTTAGATTTTTAGTAGTTTATTTCATTGTTCCTAGTGATTGACAGGATTATCAGATGGTAAGGGCATAACTGCCAACCATTCCCATGACCAGAGTTCCCTGCTCCCAGCCCCTCTGGCTAAACTTCCATAGTTCTCTCAAGGTCACAGGTATGGGTTGACTATAGAGATGTATCTTTTATTTCTTTTTTCAAATTCATGTGTTTCAGTTTTCTATATTCCACTTACGGGTGACATATCTCAGAGCTGCTCTTCATTTTCTCAGTCCACTGACCACAACCACAGTCAGTCCCATCCATCACTGCCTTTTTTTTTCCTTTTACTACACCATTGAGTATATATCCCACGACATTGTTATTTATTTCTTTAATTTTTGAAATGATCCTTATTTATATGATAGAGACAGCCAGATGTATTGAGAGAGAAGGGGGAGATAATGAAAAAGTGAGACAGAGAGACACCTGAAGCCCTGCTTCATGAAGCTTTCCCCTGCAGGTGGGGTCTGCATGCTTGAACCCAGGGCCTTGCGCACTGCAGCATGTGTGTTCAACCAGATATGCCCCCCACCCAACCCCACATGTTTTTTTATTTATAAGACTCAGATTAGTGATTTTTATTCCACTGTTGAAGGTGTCCCCCACACCCCAGCTGTATCTAAGTATTCCTCTTATTTTTTTTCTCTCCAATAGTTTAAACTTTTCATCAGGGAAGTGAAAAGACATGCACTGGAGAAGCAGGTGGGCAGGTGGGCAGGTGGGCAGGGGAGGCTGACTGCATGCATTGGAGAAGCAGGTGGGAAGGTGGGCAGCTGGCAGGAAGGCTGACTCCTCGTGAGGCCGATGCTTGTTTTCATTCACTTCTAAGCACCCCCGACCTTTCTGAAGCACCACTACACCTAGTACCACGTCTAAGCATCCTTCTTTTTTCTCTTTCTTCTCAGATAAATGAAACAACACCTCACTTCCTCCAGTGTCCTCCACATTCTCTTCTTTCTCAGTAGTGGCACAAAATCAGAACTTCCTGGTCCCAAGAGTTCTAGTTTCCAGTGGAACTGGGGTTCAGAGCTGTCTGGTTGTCCTCCTGAGGAATAATTATAGTGATATGGATTTTTTTCCTTTTTAAAGAGTTGACAGTACTGTTGTTACACAGACCTGACAAGATATCTCCCAGATTCTGGGAAGGTAGGACCATCAGGACTTTTGTAGGATGACTGGGAACAGTAAACTTACTGTCCCATTCTTCTGCCTTGCTCCTTCCCCGCTGTTTCATGTGAATATAGAGCTAGGATGCCACGTACAGATTGCACTGAGAGAGTGGGGCTGTGTGCTCCCAAGTTCTCACTGACTGCGCAGGAAGAAACTGAATCACTGATTTGATTTATTAGGGATGTCCCCTTTTATCTTTAGAGGGAGACTTTTCACGATCACCAGTGGATTACAGAAACTGGCCATGGCTTTGGAACTGCTTTTTATTTATTTTATTTATTTATTATTGGATAAAGACAGAGAGAAATTGAGAGGGACAGGGGAGATATAGAGGAGAGAGACAGAGAGACATCTGCAGCTTTCCCTGCCCACCTGCCTAGCTGCCCACCTGCAGCCCTGCCTCACCACTTACAAAGCTTTTCCTCTGCAGATGGGACTGGGGACTTGAACCTGGTGACAGGGAATTTCCAAAAATTTTAGCCTCAGAATATGTGCTTATAAGACGATTGTGGTGTGTTTATAAGAAGGCCTCCACAAAGAACAGAATAACTGAGAATAAAGGGTTAAGAACGTTTAGAAAGACTGAGTCCATGCAGAAACTTGGACACAGAGCAGGTGTTTGTCTGTGTACAGTAGAAGGTCAAGTCAGTGAAAACAAAATCAGGACAATGAAGGTGAGACTGAACCTTTACTGAGAAGGCCCCAACTCCTAGCACAGGACCAAGAAAGTCAGATGTTTGATACAGAAAAAGCAAACGTACCAACCTGTATCTGTTGTAGCCAAGGCTGCAGCCACATTGTGTCTTTACCTGCTTGTCATGCCGGCTTCTGTAACTCTGGCGAGCTGCCCCCTCCTGAAAGGTAACCCCTTCCCCCAGGGGTGTATCTTCTGCTGAGGCTAAACTTTCCCACACACAGCTGTGCAGGAAAGATCTCGGTAACCAAGGCCACCAGCCCCCAAGCAATGGGCACAAGCCCCAGCCCTTAGCCTGCCGCCTCTGCTTCTGTGAAGACGCTTTTTCCCTCAGCCTGCAGCCCCTGTATAAGCTGGTCCTGTCCCTTGGCTCCAGACCGGAGTTCTCAGCGAGATCTCAACTCTTGGCCCCGGTATAATAAAACTCCTTTTTTCATTCACCCTCCCCGACTCCAGTCTTCCTGATTTACAGCAGAATTCTTTCACACAAGGTCCTTATGCTCTGTTACCTGCTGTGCTTGACCAGGTGTGCCACCGCCTGGCCTCCTGTCTTTGGAACTTCGATACAGGCGAAACTTTTCTTAGGAGGCTTCCTCACCTCTCCGTTTTTACAGAACTAAACAAAACTTAGAAGCTTGTTCTGGATTAGTCTTTGGTTTAAGGGAATGTTGTGGTTGCTTTGATCTCCTGTCCAGCCCACCCAGACTTTCTCTAGATCAGAAATCAGGCTATTGTACTTTCTTGTCTCTCTTCACCAGAGTCACACATTTGATTTCCTTGAAGAACTTTCCCTTTCCTACTCAGCTTGGCTGAAGAAGCCTGGCTCTTGGTTTGTGTTGGCTTCCAACAAGTTTTCCTCATTAAGCTCAATCACTTCTAGTTTTTTATTTAAATCGAGAGACCTGTGCCTCTCTCTAAAGCTGCCATAGGATTAGGGATTGGTTTAACGTCAGTATTATTGTGTCTCAGGCTCTGTGGAAGTCTGAGTACAGGGAGAAATCAGTAAATGAAGCATTTAAAAAAGAAGTTACAATAGTAACAAAAATAAATAAATAAAACAACAGGACTTCCAGGAGGCATAGCCACGGAGTAATAAGGAACAGAACTAATATCCCCTCAAAACAAAACAAAACAAAAAAGTCTACAACTATCGAACTTAACAAAACTCACCAACTATGACTAAGACATCCACAGAAGCACCCCAGCCTCAGCCACCAAGCTGCAGGTGCTACCATGACGCCACCCTGCCCTCCCTGGGCAGACGCCCTCACCATGTGTCCTGGAGCCTCCCCTCCCCAGAGCCCTGCCCCACTAGGGACAGACAGACACAGGCTGGGGGTGTGGGTCCACCTGCCAACACCCATGTCCAGCGGAGAAGCAATGACAGAAGCCAGAGCTCCCACCTTCTGCTCCCCATAGAGAATTTGGTCCATCCTCCCAGAGGGGGAGAAATGTCAGGGAAGATGAGCAGAGGGCTCTGAGCCCCAACTTCATCAGGACCTAGAGAGAGAAGAAAAGAAAAGGGAGGGACATCTGGATGTAGTAATAGGCAGTGGATGTGGCTTGCAAAGAAAGAGAAGATGGGACCATAGGAGGGACAAAGGGCAAATCCGTACAAATGCAGACAGACAGTTGTAGAAATGGTAGCTAACCCATGTCAGCTCCTTGGGAAACTGCTGGAGCTTCCAGTGGAGGGGAACACAGAGCTCTGGTGGGGGGAATGGTGTGGCGTCGTACCTGTTATCTTGTAATTTTGTAAATCAACATTAAATCACTAATTCAATTAAAAAACAAGTCATCACAGGGCACTCAGATAAAACAGTGGCTGGGAGAGAAATACCATAGCCAGGAAGAATAAGTCATGCAAGCGTTAGGTCCTGCTTGACACATGGCACAGAACATGCCAGGACTGTGTTCTGGTTAGTCCTCTCTCTCTCTCTCTCTCTCTCTCTCTCTTTCTCTCTGCCTCTCTCCCTCTCCCTCACTTTCCCTCCCCCTCTCTCCCTCTCCCTCCCTCCCCTTTCCCTTTCTCCCTCTCCCTCCTCCTCCCCCTTTCTCCCTCTCCCTCCCTCCCCCTCCTCTCTCTACCTCTCCCTTCTTCCTCTTCCCCCTCCCTCCCTCTCCCTCCCCCCTCCTCTCCCTCTCCCTTCTTCCTCTTCCCCTCCCTCCCTTTCTCTCTCCCCTCCTCTCCCTCTCCCTTCTTCCTCTTCCCCTCCCTCCCTCTCTCTCCCCCCTCCTCTCCCTCTCCCTTCTTCCTCTTCCCCTCCCTCCCTCTCCCACCCCCTCCTCTCCTCTCCCTCCCTCCCTCCCTCCCCTTTCTCCCTCCCTCCTTTTCCCCCTCTCTCCCTCTCCTTCCCCCTCCCCTCTCTACTCTCCCCCTCCCTCCCTTCTCCTTTTCTCCCTCCCCCTCTCTGCCTTTCCCTCCTTCTCCCTCCTCCTCCCCTTCCTTTTTCCCCTCTCTCACTCTCTAGCAAATTCAAGGGCCTTAGAAATGAATAAAAACACTCACCAGCTTCCACAGGGGGTTAGATATCTTTGCCCAAATGGCCCACGTGCTTCTCTGTGGCGTGCCCTTTCGTTTCCTGACCAAACTTGTAAAGCAGAGAAGGGAAAACCCTGTAAAGAATACTCAGAATTAGAGGAGGGAGAGAAAGCCTTTAACAATGGGATAAAAAACACTCATTTGAGTCTTCTAAGCACAAAGAGAAAAAAAAGAAGTCATGGGACCTATACTCAAGAGAATACTATTCAGCAGTTAAAAATGATTATCATGAGTCCTCTGCGACTCAGTGGGTGGGGCGGGCGGTGATGACGGCTAGTGGAGTAGATGAGAAAGTGAAGGGTGAGGCCAGGCGGTGGCACACCTGGTTGGGCACACACTACAGAGCACATGGACCCGGGTTCAGGCCCCCGGTCCCCACCTGCAGGGGAGAGCTTCATAGGTGGTGAAGCAGGGCTGCGGCGTCTCTCTGTCTCTCTCCCTCTCTAGCTTCTCTTCTCAACTTCTCTCTGTCTCTATTCAATAATAAGTAAATAAAACATATATATTTTAAAATATTTATTTATTTATTCCCTTTTGTTGCCCTCATTTTTTAATTGTTGTAGTTATTATTATTGTTGTTATGGATGTCATCTTTGTTGGCTAGGACAGAGAGAAATGGAGAGAGGAGGGGAAGACAGAGAGGGGGAGAGAAAGACAGACACCTGCGGACCTGCCTCACCACCTGTGAAGCGACTCCCCTGCAGGTGGGGAGCCGGGGGCTCGAACCGGGATCCTTACTCCGGTCCTTGCGCTTTGTGCCTCGTGTGCTTAATCCATTGTGCTACCTCCTGACTCCCAATAAAATATTTTTTAATTAAAGCAAATGGAGGACAACTATGGGATGATTTTACTCGTAATGTAGAGAATTGAGACACATGAATTTGAAAAGTCAAATATCACACACACACACACACACACACACACACACACACATTTGGATAACTTTAGTATCACTGGAGACAAGGCTTCTATCTGTAACTTTGGGATCTGATGTGACCTGATTCGACCAAGCAGACAAATACTTTGACTCTCCACTAGTGAAGGAGGCCCCTGCAACCCTTTCTAGCCAAGAAAACCAGAGCAAGTTTTCCCTCACGCTTCTTTCTTTTCTTTTGGTGCAAAATTCTAGTCAACATATATAACCTCCATGAAGAAAGTGAGAAAAAAGAAATTTATGAAGCAATTTATTGAGTCCTAAGTGATGGGAGATGAAATAAATCTCTTTCACCTAACTCGGACCACATCGAGGATTTGAGCAAATACGGAAGCATTCCTGGGCTCCCTCCACAGGCCTCCCTGACCCAGGGGCACTTCTTTCCCTGTGTGGACTCTCTTCTGGAGTTGAACAATTAGTTCCGTTTCTTAGGATCACATTTCCTAAGGTCCTGCCAGCGACCTTCTCTTAACAACCATTAATTTTTAAGGAGATTTTGGCCAGGTGAAGTTTGGTCTGGCTGCCGGGTCAGAATGGTTCTGGGCAGTTCTGCAAAACCTAAACATTTCTGGTCATCTGAGGACTGGCTCAGGAAGGCAGAATGACTGGGTGAAGACTCTGTGCAAGCCACAAGTTTAGAATCACACTTGCTTACTGTTTTATTAAAAAGAGGGGGAAAAAGATTTGACTTTGGCATGGCAGGTGGCAGAGACAGGCCCACCCTTCCAGGGAAGTTCTGGTGGCCCTAGCCAGACTTATTTATAATCAGGGCAATTGTTCCTTGAGCTCTGCCCAATGACTGGCTTCCCCTCCAAACACCTCAAATAAACTGAAATCCAAGCCCAACACCTATGTCTCTGCTCTCTTTCCTTGAATAGTGCAAGTTTTATAACATTACCTTGGAACTCCTCTGGCATTTCCCTTAGAATACATAAACACTTGTTGATTTGTTCCAGGGAAAAGAAAAGGTCCAAGGAACTGAGGAGTATTTTCTTTCTGACTATCAACTCAAGTTCTCTACTTTCTGCACTTAAGACATCGTGCAAGTCTAACATAAATATTTAAAATTCCAGTAAGTCTATCTGTCTGACAGGAATAACACATTTTCAAAAAGTATACTTTCATCTTCTACAGGGCTGCAGACTTCTGCTTTTCACTGGTAGGATAGACATTTTATTTTTATTTTTATCTTTATTTACTGCATAGAGACAGCAAGAAATCGAGAAGAAGAGGGAGGCAGAGAGGGAGAGAGACAGAGAGCAGCCCTGCTCCGCCACTCGTGAAGCTTCCCTCATGCGGGTGGAGATGGGAGCCTTGAACCCAGGTCCTTGAGCCCTGCTATGTGTGTGTACAACCAGATGCATCACCATCGGCCCCCAAACCCTGGAGGAGAAGCCTGGGAGGAATAGAGGAGAGAGCAACCTGGCCAACAGAGGCTGCCCCTGTGGGAGAAGCTGATACAGTATCTTTAAAACCGGCAACAGGAGCCTTAACTCCCTGACACCATGTCTGGAGGTACCGCACCCAACAAAGAACAATACTGTAACATTGAATCAAAGATGTTCAGTTGAATAGAAATATATTATCCGAACCCACCTCTGAAAAGGAAGAAGAAGCAGAAGCAGGAGCAGGAACAGCAGAAATTGGCCTTCCTGACACTTGTACCCATCCCGGTGATGGCGGCAAACGTGGTGTTGAGCTACTGCACGCAGCTGCAGGCCTTCAGAGAAGCAAGACTTCTCTCAGTTGCCCACACTGAGCACTGAGCGACACACTATTCAGGACACGTAGTTGAAGATCGTCTCCCTCTGACCTCCGCACTGAGTAGGACTTGCCAGGCTGGTGACCCTGAAAGTCTGGGGACACGACACACAGAATGGAGAGCCCAGGCCCCTACATGCGGCAGCGAAGGAGGTCTTCTTACTGTGCACAGGCCTATCCGCATGGTGCCTCCCTTCCTAAGCATTCCCTTCATGCATGTTAACTTCAGGTGATGATACCACTTAAAATTTAGATTGCTGATTACCCTTGAGATGCAAACATAGCCAAGGTTAAACACTGAAAAGTAAATAATATGTATACAAACACAAAAATATTTTCCTTAAAAATAAAAAGGAATATGTGTGTTGGGTCTTCATCTTGCTTTTGAATAACCCCGGATTTGTCTTTCCAGTTTGCCAAACAAAGCAACACAGCCGGGGGGGGGGAGATAGAGACAGAGGCAAAGAGAGACATAGAGACTAGAGATAGTAATAACTAGAGAAGCAGAGACAAGAGACAGCAATGACTGGAGAAGCAGGGAGTAGAGAGAGCAATGACTGGAGAAGCAGAGACTAGAGAGAGCAATGACTGGAGAAGCAGGGAGTAGAGAGAGCAATGACTGGAGAAGCAGGGAGTAGAGAGAGCAATGACTGGAGAAGCAGGGAGTAGAGAGCAATGACTGGAGAAGCAGGGAGTAGAGAGAGCAATGACTGGAGAAGCAGGGAGTAGAGAGAGCAATGACTGGAGAAGCAGGGAGTAGAGAGAGCAATGACTGGAGAAGCAGAGAGTAGAGAGAGCAATGACTGGAGAAGCAGGGAGTAGAGAGAGCAATGACTGGAGAAGCAGGGAGTAGAGAGAGCAATGGCTGGAGAAGCAGGGAGTAGAGAGAGCAATGACTGGAGAAGCAGGAGTAGAGAGAGCAATGACTGGAGAAGCAGGAGTAGAGAGAGCAATGACTGGAGAAGCAGGGAGTAGAGAGAGCAATGACTGGAGAAGCAGGGAGTAGAGAGAGCAATGACTGGAGAAGCAGGGAGTAGAGAGAGCCATGACTGGAGAAGCAGGGAGTAGAGAGCAATGACTGGAGAAGCAGGGAGTAGAGAGAGCAATGACTGGAGAAGCAGGGAGTAGAGAGAGCAATGACTGGAGAAGCAGGGAGTAGAGAGAGCAATGACTGGAGAAGCAGGGAGTAGAGAGAGCAGTGACTGGAGAAGCAGGGAGTAGAGAGAGCAATGACTGGAGAAGCAGGGAGTAGAGAGAGCAATGACTGGAGAAGCAGGGAGTAGAGAGAGCAATGACTGGAGAAGCAGGGAGTAGAGAGAGCAATGACTGGAGAAGCAGGGAGTAGAGAGAGCAGTGACTGGAGAAGCAGGGAGTAGAGAGAGCAATGACTGGAGAAGCAGGGAGTAGAGAGAGCAATGACTGGAGAAGCAGGGAGTAGAGAGAGCAATGACTGGAGAAGCAGGGAGTAGAGAGAGCAATGACTGGAGAAGCAGGGAGTAGAGAGAGCAATGACTGGAGAAGCAGGAGTAGAGAGAGCAATGACTGGAGAAGCAGGAGTAGAGAGAGCAATGACTGGAGAAGCAGGGAGTAGAGAGAGCAATGACTGGAGAAGCAGGGAGTAGAGAGAGCAATGACTGGAGAAGCAGGGAGTAGAGAGAGCAATGACTGGAGAAGCAGGGAGTAGAGAGAGCAATGACTGGAGAAGCAGGGAGTAGAGAGAGCAGTGACTGGAGAAGCAGGGAGTAGAGAGAGCAATGACTGGAGAAGCAGGGAGTAGAGAGAGCAATGACTGGAGAAGCAGGGAGTAGAGAGCAATGACTGGAGAAGCAGGGAGTAGAGAGAGCAATGACTGGAGAAGCAGGGAGTAGAGAGAGCAGTGACTGGAGAAGCAGGGAGTAGAGAGAGCAATGGCTGGAGAAGCAGATCCTCTGGCAGACGACGGAGCTTGCACACCTGGGGCTCCGACCTGGCTCCCAGCGCTGTGTTTTCTAGAATGGTGTTGGGACTCCCCACTCTCTCTTTCTCTTTCACCCATGTGATACTACTCTCTTTTTAGAATTAATTTTATTTATTTTACTATTGGATAGAGACAGAACAGTTGAAAGGAAGGGGGAGACTAAGAGGGAGAAAGACAGAGGCACCTGCAGCCCTGCTTCAGCCCTCGTGAAACTTTCCCCCTGCAGCTGGGGGCCAGGGGCTGAACGGGAGGCTCTGTGGGTTGTAATGCGTGTAACCAGGTGCGCCACCACCTGGCCCCTCATGTGAAACTTTCTATCTTCCATGCCATTTAAAACAGAAGAAAAGGAAATCCAGCAGTGAATCAAACACATGTATGGCTAGAAGGCAGAAAAGCTTTAAAACTATACCATCTGTATCCTTTATTAGACTAGATTTTGGAGCTAGGCTAGGCAATTCCAAGCCTTCCTGAGTCAGCTGTTTTCTTCTTCTAGCATTTGCCAGTCAGCTGTGTAATTTGACTCATTACTTTAAAGGATGCAGTGAAAAAAAATAAGGTTGTTATTAAACTAAAAAACCCAAAATGCTCATGGCCTCCCTTTGCCCCTTACTCTAGGCCATATAGACACCCTCTCCATTGCACGCGTTATGTGGGAGAATTTTGGAGTCAGCTGTGAACAGCACCACCAAGGGACACGGCTGGCTTTCGCTAACATCCAGGGCTTGTGTGTGCTTCATCAGGACCACCACAGAGTCGGGCAAAAGGCTCGTTATGTCTGTAAATTTAAAGCAGACATTTCAGAGGACTCACTTCTGTAACATCATTAACACAGCATGTGGGATATTTTTGAAGAGGTCTACCCCAAATACAGAAGGAGCCTTGCTTAGGCCCCATCCCAAGGGTGTTTTAATAGTTCTGCAGTTTGGCATTCATATTTTACATTCCCTCATCCCCCAGGTTAAGGAAAAGTAGTATTTACATTCAGGCTCAATACTGAGAGAAATGGGAACTTTATTTGTTGACAACTCCTCCACCCCCTTTTTTTTTTTGCTCTGGCCTTAGGCCCCCAGTTGTCCAATATCCATAACTGGTTTTTCTTATCAATGTTTGCAGCAATGTATCTCCTTGCCCAAACTTATCTTTCTAAAAAGTATACGTGCACCTCTGAATCTTTCCTGATACTTTTCTTCCCTTATTCCGCTCATCTGCCAATATGCACATGGCCCTCAGTAGCATTGCACAAATACTCCTGAGAACCCAACCTCCAAATATGTCCTCCAAATATGCCAGGCACTCGGCATGAAGTGTTAAATAAGATATGTTTCTGTGTTTCTGCAAACTAATTCAAGGAGTAAGAGAATACAGAGAAGAATGAGAAGAGAGGAAGAGAAACTATTAGAGGGCCAGGTGGTGGCGCACCTGGTTGAGCGCACATGTTACAATGCACAAGGACCCAGGTTCGAGCACCCACTCCCCACCTGCAGGGGGAAATCTTTGCAAGTGGTGAAGCAGGGCTGCAGGTGTCTCTCTGTCTGTCTCCCTCTCTACCACTCTCTTTCCTCTCAGTTTCTGGCTGTCTCTATCAAATAAATCATGACAATAAAAAAGAAAAACTATCAGAGAGTGACAAGTGGTATTACGATGATATTTCAGTAAGTGACTGGGTGACTTCATGAAAACACATCTTCCTGTACTAGATACTCCTGTGACTTCCTTGTTGAATTTCTAAGCAGCAAATACTCTGAAAAAATGAGTCTATATTTTTCAGTTGAAGATGTTATTTCCTTCTTCCCTTTTGATTCCTGTGACAGTCAACTTTTATGTTCTAAGGATAATGCAAACACCCCAATGTGTGGCGGACAGAAGCCACTTCCAGCACCAAGGCACTGGGGTGAGAAGTCTGGGAGCAGGCCCATCTCCTCACCTAGGCTGCCCCAGAACTTGGCTTTGCCCAGTGTTTCCACACCATTTCTTTCATAGATTTCTCAGTGTAAATCTGTCTCCTGAACTTTTGACACTTTTTTTTTAATCCTCTCCCCAATGTATTCCATAGGAAAGGACTTTTTTTTTAGAATTATTATTAGTGGTTTAATAAATGATTAACAAGACTTTAAGATCACAGGGGTACAATTCCATACATTTCCCACCACCAGAGCTTTGTGTCCCATCCCCTTCATTGGAAGCTTCTCTATTTTTTTTTGCCTCGAGGGTCATCGCTGTGGCTTAGTGCCTGCACTAGGAATCCTGTGCTCCTGGAGGCCATTTTTTTCCATTGTTGTTGTTGTTTTTGTTGTTGGTGTTGCTACTGTTGTTGGATAAGGCAGAGAGAAATTAAGAGAGGAGGAAAAGACAGAGAGGGAGAGAAAGACACCTGCAGACCTGCTTCACTGCTTGTGTCCAATGACATACCTTAGACTTCCCAGCTTCTTTTCACTTTTAGATCTTTATTCTTATCTGTTCTATTCCTACTTTTTGGTTCCTGTTCATTAATCATTTTGTCCTGCTTTATATCTTACTGCCTTTCAGCCACCAAGTTGCTGCTGCTGCGATGATTCCATCCTTGTGGGTTCTAGTGCTTCACACTATATGTGCTTAATGTGGTGCACTGGCACCTGACCCCCAAGCTTCCTTGTTCTTTATCCCTTTGGGAGGATGAACCAGAATTCTTTATGGGGAGCAGAAGGTGGGAGTTCTGGCTTCTGTCATTGCTTCTCCACTGGACATGGGTGTTGGCAGGTAGATCCACACCCCCAGCCTGTGTCTGTCTGTCCCTAGTGGGGCAGGGCTCTGGGGAGGGGAGGCTCCAGGACACATGGTGAGGGCGTCTGCCTGGGACTCTTAGGTACTCCCCAGTGGGCAATTACAGAAGCCAGACCTCCCACCTTCTACACCTCATAGAAAAACTGGGTCCATACTCTTGTGTGTGGGGGGGGGTAGTGGAAGATGACTCTGGTCTTCAAGTTCTACCAGGACCCAAAACATTTATCCTCAGCAGTCTTTGTTTTTATACCATCACTGAAAGGGAAGCAGATCTGGAAAACACCAGAGGAAGCCAGGCTGTTTCACTAATCTGAGAAAGAAGAAGAAAATGGAGCAAGTAGTAATAGGTGTGAGTGTGACTTAGAAAGAAAGGGGAATCAGGGCCATAGGAGAAATAGGTGAAAATATATGTATATATAAATAGACATAGATAAAGATATAAACTGTCTCTGGGGAAAATGTGTACATATATACAAATAGACATAGGTAAAGATATAAAATAAACTGTATTTGCGGAGAACTATTGCAGTTTCTGCCAGAGGGGGAATGGTTCTGGGAACAGTGTGGTGTTGGAAACAGTGTGGAATTATACTCCTGTTGTCTCACAGTTTTGTAGATCAAGATAAAATAAAATAATAAAAAATCAAGAAGAGAGTGCAAAGCACTGCTCCAGTGTGTGTGTGTGTGTGTGTGTGTGTACAGTTTGAATTGAAAGAATAATTTATAGAATATGCAAAGACCTGGTTCAATACCCAGTCCCCACCTGCAGGGGGAAAGCTTCAGGAGAGGTGAAGCAGGGCTGCAGGTGTCTCTCTGTCTCTCTCGCTCTCTATCTTCTCCTTCACCTCAATTTCTGGATGACAACCCAATAAATATAGATAATTAAAAATAATTAAAAAATCATATGGCACTTGTCAAAAGTGTGATGCTTTAGATTTAAAAATCTTTTTTCCCTGGTGTCTTCTTTGAAGAATGAGGGTGCACAGACATGAGGCCACATGTGCCCCGGCTCTTCCTAGTGTATAGAAGCCCATTGCAGGATAGGACTGATGACGGAAGGAACTGAGAAATGGAACTGTGGCCTCCCTGACCAATTTTCATAGGGAATTAAAATGCATATGAAAGAAAAATACCAGACCCCCCCTCCAAAAACAAAAAAAAAAAGAAAAGGGAAGGAAAAAAGAGGAACTATTTTTCTAGTTAGCTAGGCTCTATTTCTTAGGTTTAACCAGTAACCCTGCCCACACCCAGGGCATTAGGGTGTGGGTATCTAAGTGGGGTTAGTCTAGAAGGAAACAGAAGCTTACCTGTTTCCCAGTGATTCACAGGAATGAATAATCACTAACAAACTAGCAATTGAAAGTCAACAGCCAAAAGCCACATTCACTTTTGTCTGGGAATGTATGCTGGACAGTGGCCTACTGGCACCACAGCAGTGACACGCTAACATTTTGATGATTTTAACCGTCATTCATAAACCTCCATCGGTTTTGCCAAAGGAAATACATTTGCTTCAGGTTCAGATGTATCAGTTTGGTACTTTGAAACACAATTTTTTACTTTCCCAAAGAAAAAAAGAAAGAAAGAAAAGAACAGAAAAGGCCAGATAATCAGGTCACGGGAGTTTGAGGACATCGGAGTGGACTCGGGGCCTCAGGCTCAGGCTCAGGCTCAGGCTCAAAACTATCTGCTCTTTAGAATGATGGGTCTCCCTTCCCAGGTTTTAACAAGTGTTGGCATCCTGCCATATTTGCCCCTTTCTTGAAAGTATTTAATGGCATGTCTGTCATGAGGTTTCTCTACACATATCAACTCTCCTGCCAGTCTAAACACAGCCATGTAACTGCTGAATGCAACCCGGTGTAAGGGAATATTTTCTGATATTTTTTTCTCTATGGGGGACTAGTGGTTTACAGTAGACAGTAAGGCACAGTCATGGGAGGGGCCGGGTGGTGGCGCACCTGGTTGAGCACACATGTAACAGAGCACAAGGACCCAGGTTCGAACCCCCGGTCCCCACATGAGGGGGCAAGCTTTGCGAGTGGTGGAGCAGGGCTGCAGGTGTCTCCCTATCTCCCTCTCTCTACCACCCCTTCCCTCTTGATGTCTGGCTGTCTCTATCCAGTAAATATAGATAATTAATAATTAAGAAAATAAGTTTAAAAACACAGTTTCTGGCCCACATGCACACTTCTCAGTTTTGCACACCACACTCTCGCCCCTTCTAGGTCCTCCTCCATCAACATGATGCAAGACCTGAACCCTTCCCCACCCCAGAGTCCTTGACTGTGGGCAACACCCGAACTCCAGTCTGAGGGAATCGCTTGTGGGATGTTTACACCTATAGTTTCTAATTGTGGGATGAGGGAGGGTAAATAACTGCCAAGTTCTGACCTTTGTGTTTCAGCACAGACTCTCTGTGTGTGTACTTTTATGTGGGATTTAATGTGCCTTGCGCTGTTACAAACATGAGAACAGAACTTCTGTCCACAGCAGATCATCACTCCTACCGCCAAGGATTTCTACACACCGGGAAGAGCAGGGCTCATAGAACCTCATGTCTGTGAACCTTCTTTCTTCCAAGAAGAGACCAGGAGAAGAGATCTTTAAATGCTAAAGTATCACACTTTTGGCAAGTGCCACATGCTTTTTAATTATTTTTAAATTACTTGTATTTATTGGATAGTCATCCAGAAATTGAGACAAAGGAAGAGATAGAAAGGAGAGAGCCAGAGAGACCCCTGCAGCCCTGCTTCACCACTCATGAAACTTTCCCCCTGCAGGTGGGGACCAGGGGCTTGAACCTGGGTCCTTGTGCACTGTGACGTGTGCTCTCAACCAGGTGCACCACTGCCCCCATGCTTTAAAAGGATCTTTCTGTCGTCAACATTCAGAAAATATTTCCCCAAACTTAGAAGCAAATATATTTCTAAGGAGCTAGTGTGGTGGTGACTCTTCATTTTCCATTTAAGATGAATAGTGCATGGAAGGAGGCATTGGCGCACCTTGTTGAGCGCGCACATCACAGGGCACAAGGACCCAGGTTCAAGCCCCCGGTCCCCACCTGCAGGGGGTAGCTTCACAAGTGGTGAAGCAGGGCTGCAGGTGTCTCTCTGTCTCTCTCCCTCTCTATTTCCCCCTTCCTCTTGATTTCTGGCTGTCTCTATCCAATAAATAAATAAAGATAATAAAAGTCAAACAAAAATACATTAAAAAATAATTTATTGGGAACACTATGGCGGGAAGGTTGGCACCAGTCCCAGAAGCTGTGCCACCAGCGGCTTCTTATTTCACTCATTTCACATGGATCCTTTGGCTAAAAGTAAGTTTTGAACAGTGCACAAGGACCCAGGTTCAAGCCCCTGGCCCCCACCTGCAGGGGGAAAGCTTCACGAGTGGTAAAGCAGGGCTGCAGGTGTCTCTCTGTCTCTCTCCCCCCTCTCTAACACCCCTCCCCTCTCAGTTTATCTCTGTAGCCAATAATAAACAAATAAATAATAAAACTATTTAAAAAGGAATACAAAAGAAGTGGATTCTGCATTGTATCATGGACTAGAAGTCAAGGTTTGGCGTGGTCTGAATGAGGGAGCTTCTTTGCATCTCTCCTCAGGGTTCATTTCTGTCTCTTTAAAGGATAAGGTTGGGTTATTTCAGGACTCGCCCTCTGAGGGTATATAGCTGGATCGACCAGCCATTAAGTAAGAAACCGCCAATGTGGAAATGATCAGGCTGAACGAAAAATCGCTTTGATGCATAGCGTACATCTCCTTGAAGTGGTATTTCTCACCAGAGAATCCTTTCCTGCATGGCCCCATGTATTTACAATCACAGGATAAGTGTTTCTATTTGCTGATTGGGACAGCCTTCTTTTCTTCTGAAATGACTTGTTTACAGAGGCGAGGCAATGGGCTTGCATCCCTCCCCTCTCGATAGGACTGTCGTTGGGTGGTGGGCGTGACTGAGCCGTGCAGGAGCGTGGACTGAGAGGTCATTCTTGGGCCAAGTACAGTAGCACTGTTTCCCCTTAACTCAAACAGGATTTGCACAGAGACATTCTACTGTTGATCACCTTAAAGGAACCTCTTAGGCAATTTCAGTTCCACTGTGCTCAGTGCAAGGTTGTTTTAAAAAATATTTCACTTATTTACTGATGAGAGTCGGGGAAGAAGGAAACGGAGGGGACCAAAGCTTCACCCTGGCATGTGTGGTGCCGGGAATTGAACCTGGGACTTGCTGCGTAAGATTAAGAGCTCAGAGCTGTATCCACTGTGCCACCTCCATAGCCAGCCACAAACACAAGAGTTTTATGTTTTTCTATCACACCTGCGTTGTAGACAGCAACTAGAGTAGAATTTCCCTGACAGCATTGAACCCATTCCATATCCAACCAGGGTTAACTTTGAACTTCATGAAAAACAAAAAAATAGTGACTATTTCTAGAAACACCGAGAGTGAGCAGACCTCAGATTTTATGCCTTTATCCTTCTCCTCTCTCTCTTCTTCCTTTCAATTTATGTCTGTGTCCAATAAACAAATAACTTTTACAAAGAAAGAAAAGACAATACAGCAGAGCATTCCACGATATCAGCTTCAGAGATGTCTTAGGGGATTCAAGTCTAATGGCAACATAAATAAAAGTGAAAGTAAACCAGAATGGTGACATCGAACTGAGAGATGTCTCCACGGGAATCTTCACCAAAGCAAATGGTGGCCTTACTACATGGGGGAAGACATCCTCACACCACGTGTCAGAGAAACTGCACATGGCCGGATGGATACAGAGCTCCCTGTGGAGAACAAAGCCAGCCACACCAAAATGGGGAGAACACGTCATCAGGCCAGACAAAAAGACACACAGACATAAGGACATGCACTGTTTGAATGTCAGAGTTAGAAGCCACTTCCACACCAGACTGGCCCCAGACAGGTCGTATGATGAATGATATAAAGCCACCGCGTGAAGCCAGGTAAGCCACACACCTGGTTGTGCAAAGACCCCGGTTCCGTCCCCTGGTCCTCACTTGCAGGGGGAAAGCTCTATGAGTGGTGAAGCAGGGCTGCAGGTGTCTCTCTATCTCCCCTTCCTCTCAATTTCTGGTTGCTTCCATCAAATAAATAAAGATAATTTGTTGGGCATTACGCCAGCCCCCCTGCTCCATCGCTGATGCTGTGGTCTATTTACACAATCATTGTTTTGCCTGAGACCCGCCCTGCCTGCAGGGTATTAGCTAATCCCACTGGTTAGAACCTTCGCAACAGCTGCTATGGAAGCTGTCTACCTTTGTGCTCTTTTCTCCACCCCTCTCCTAGCCATTTCCTTTTCCCACTTGCCACTTCTGGTTAAAGAGATTTATAAAGGTGTTGTCTCTGATCAGTAAAGGCATTGCATTGTGTTCCTACTCCGCCACAAGTTCCTGGATCCACTCTCTCTCTGGTGAAACTAGCCTGGCATTTTGGCCCACAGGGGCTGGCATAATGCCCAACAATAATTAAAAAAAAAAAGAAAATTGAGATTCCATATTAGCTACTTGACTGCCAGGGTTACTTAAACATCCTGTTTTATGTCTTTTCTTCTTAAACAGTAGCATACACTATTGTCTAGATTAAAAAGACTAACAATCCCGAGAGCATATGATCTTGTGCACTGTTCCATACAAGGAGCATGTCACCTCTTTAGCCATCATGGCAGGGCTTCTTGACTGAGCACTAGGACAACAGGAGGCAGAAGCCCAGGTCCTGCCACACAGCACAGAGGGAGTCAGTTTGTGTGTGTGTCTGTCTGCACATGTGTGCACTGCACAGAGACAGTGCTTAGCACAAAGTGTCGAGGTGCTGGGGACACCCTCCTTTATCCTGCAGGCTCTGCAGAGACCCAGAAACAGACTGATGTGAGTAAAGTGTAAGGAGACCCTTGGTAGTGTGTTGGTATGCTTCTGGATTCTGCTTGTGAGACCTTCTGTTTTTATCATCACATTGGGTTCACTTGTGTTGCTTGCGATGTGTCTGTTTCTGTTTGCATGTCCACTGTTGGATGGGCACCCCCCTGCTTCCGGGACATTGGTTTGGTCTTCCCTCACCCCCGCCTCCAGAACATTTGGTTTAGTCCTCGCTGGTTTGCGCTTTTTCCTTCTCCCCGCCCCTTGTTGTACGTATTTCCTTTGTTCCTGACTTCTGCCTCAGGAGAGATACAAGACAGAATTGTGTTATGATTAGGTTGTTGGACTGCATCCCCACTTGTGAATAAAGATTGAACTGTGTTCTCAGCTCAGCCATGAATCCCTGGTCATCTCTGTCTCTCGCCCATGAAGCCAGTCTGGCAAAATGGCACCTGAACAGGGACTAACACCAATGTGGGACCTAACCCGCCCATCCACCAGATAAGTAAAGCCATTTGGCCACCTATCCACTATGGGCTGCAGTTGGCGAGGCAGGTGCGGCACACGGTCCTGCCGCTCTCTCGCTTTCCATATCTTTCGGCGTCACTGATGGAGCCGCTGCCTGACCCGCAGGCTGCCCCGGGCCGCAGAGCCCATGAGAACACAGGTCCTGCTGCTGCCTCTGCAGAGTCACTCTGGGCCACACTTTGGTTCCCTGACCGGGAAACTTTGGCTCCTTGTGGCCGTGATCATGGAGCTTGGGGGATGCACAGAGATTTCCCCTGGGACTTTCTGGACTTCCTCTTGCATGTTTCCCACAAAGAGAGACTACTTTGACCTGGGGAGTGTTCTCCATTGCCCTGGCGGTCCACAAAAGTGGAGACACATGGTTGGTTCTGCTCTCCTGATTTGGTTCTTTCTTCTATGGGAAGATGTTTTTAAAAATGGGTGCCTGCAGCAATCCGGCAAAAACCGCCAGAAGCACCCTAAATGGAATTTCAAAGGGCTTTTTGGACTAGGACGTCCTCCATGGACTCATGATGCTACATGGTGAGATCTTGATAATCTGGTTCAAGAAATCCATTTGGACCCCTGTTCTCTGACATTACCCACAAGATGGCATGACTACAATACACCCCCCAAAACCAATGATGTGACCTGGTACAACCTGAAGAAACAGATTCACAGACTCCAAAGCTCACTCTCTAGAGAAAAGCAGAATTCTGGTGGCTGATCTTCTCCACTGAGGCAGATGTGCATCATTTCACCCCCTGGCATTTCTTCTGTGGTCATCTGCTTTGGACTGGCACTTCTATCGGACTTACTGGTACACCTCTTGGACACTTTACACAACTCTACAGCAGCTTCCCTTTATGCTGCTGGGTTTCTCAAAGACTGACTGCAGCCAGATGCCTTGGGACTCAATGGGCAACACCCCCCCCCCTGCTAGGTAATGCCCGTTGAGGCATGAAATGCCCCCAGAGGCAAGAGATGCCCACAGAGGCAGGAAATGTCCTTTAGCCTGATAGGCCTTGCCCACAGAGGCAAGAAATGCCCCCCTCAGGCCTCCCCTCGGCATCACACTGGTTCTTGCTGCTCTCTTACTTGTTCCCCCATGTCTTATACCAGTTCTTTTGAAAATGCCTGTATGATATAGGTTTCTGTTCACCCCACTCTCCTGATACTATGGCCATTAGTTAAAAAGAAAAGGGGAATTGTTGGTATGCTTCTGGGTTCTGCTTGTGAGACCTTCTGATTTTATCATCATATTGGGTTCTCTTGTGTTGCTTGTGATGTGTTCTGTTTGCATGTCTACTGTTGGCTGGGCACCCCCCTGCCTCCGAGACATTGGTTTGGTCTTCCCTCACCCCCCTGCGTCTGGGACATTTGGTTTAGGCATCGCTGGTTCCCACTTTTTCCTTCTCCCTGCCCAGTATCATAAGTATTTCCTTTGTTCCTGACTCTTCCACCTCAGGAGAGATGCAGGACAGAATTGTGTTATGATTAGGTTGTTGGACTGCATCCCTGCTCGTGAATAAAGACTGAACTGCGTTCTCAGCTCAGCCATGAGTCCCCTGGTCATCTCTGTCTCCCGCCCGCGAAGCTAATCTGGCAGTAGTGCAGTTCCCTCCTGGATGCACAGGGGAGCACAGCAAAGTCCGATGGCTCATCCTTGTGGCTTTGAGACAGAGATTGGGAGAGCCTTCAGCTCAGAGCAGATGGGCTAGAACACGGATAAACCACAGGTCTGTGTCTGCAGCCCTGAGGAGACTTACGTGGGAGAAGAAGCCAGTTACAAGGAGAGAGGGGTCTCCGATTCTTGTGAGGAGAGAAGGCTGGTGGTTGGCAGGGCATGCTGGCATGCATTTGTGGAGATGTAGAGCTGGACCCCAGAGACGATTACAGTCCTTAAAACAATGTTTCTGCAATTAGATAAATAAAGATGATCCCTAAGAAAACCAGGTAAAACATAGTCATGTAGATTTAAGTTCCATCTGCTCTCACCTCCAAGAAAATCAGGTGGGGGAATAGAATACTATTCAGCTATAATTTTCAGCTGATTTTGGATGGACCTTGAAAATTTCATGTTAAGTGAAATAAGTCAGAAACAGAAAGATGAGTATGGGATGATCTCACTCTCAGGCAGAAGCTGAAAAACAAGATCAGAAGAGAAAACACAAGTAGAACCTGAACTGGAGTTCGTGTATTGCACCAAAGTAAAAGACTCTGGTGTGTGTCATGGGGGAGAGTACAGATCCAAGAAGGATGACAGAGGAACTAGTGGGGGTTGTATTGTTATATGGAAAACTGAGAAATGTTATGCATGTACAAACTATTGTATTTACTGTTGAATGTAAAACATTAATTCCCCAATAATGAAATTAAAAAATAAATAAAAGAAAAAATACATTTAAAAAAAATGGTGGGTATTATTGGGAAAGTGGGACAAAAAAAAAAAAAAGAAAGAAAATCAGGTGGGGAACTAGGCCTTCCTGGTACAGTGGGGAAGATTCCTGGTACAGTGAGAGAGCACTGCCTTTTTACATGGATTTTTTTTTTCTTATCTTGTTTATTTATTATTGGATAGAGACAGAGATAAATGGGGAGGGGAAGGTGGAGATAGGAAGGGAGAGAGACAGAGAGACATTTGCAGCCCTACTTCACCACTCATGAAGCTTTCTCCCTTCAGGTGGTCCTGGGGCCTTGAAGCCCAGTCCTTGCACACTGTGATTCAAGTGCTTAACCAGGTGCACCACCGCCTGGTCTCACTATTTTTTATTTTTCAGGGCAAGCTTCACCTTAACGTTAGAGACCCTCTCCTAGGATTGAACTACTGCCAGAAATACATTATGGATTAGCACGAGTTTTTCTACCTATAGAACTACCCTTAGGTATTTAGTTAGATTTGCCATTCAGGAAAAAAAGAGTTATAAAGAATAACCATACTCCAAAATCTATCCCAAAATCATTCAGCAAGTGAGGAAAGGGGAAGAAGTCTGTTTAAAACTAGGACCAGAACAAGATCAGAAGAAAAGTAAAAAAAAATGTTTTGGTGAGGCAGTAGTGTGGGAAGACTGAGTTGATTCCTTTTCTGGCAAAAGAGGGGGAGCTGGAACTGGAGTTTGAGCCGATAGACACCGCGACTGAGCATGGCCCCAGCTGGGCTCCCTCCGTCTCCAGCTGCTGCGATCAGCTCATGTTTCTTCAGGTTTGAGCTTCTGGACTGAAAGTCAGTCTAAACATTTCACTCTCAGACTTCCAGATGCTCAGCCTACCAGCATGTCAAATTAAAAACCTGCATTCCACTCACCTCACCTCCAGACAGCCGCTTATTCAATGTCTAAGACTATCTAAATGGATAATAAGCTATTTCCACTTTGAAAAAAAGTAAATACTTCCTTAAAATGAGTTGTAAGAAAGAAATGAAAATGCAATTCTAAGCTTTAAACTACTCGTTTGAATGTCCATCTGGAAACAGGGAATTTTAAATTTTACATTTGCTCTTTTTCATTTACAAACATATTTTTAATTTTAAGCAAAAAAAAAAAGTTTTGAATTACTAAGAAAAACATGGATAGGTAGAGAAAAACAAACAAACAAAAAAACACCCAAAACCCGAAAAACAAAGCATGGCCATGGGCTAGAAGCTACTCCTTCTAGCTAGTTCCCCAGCCAACTGCACAAGATAATCAAACAGTCACCTGAAGCCTTACCAAATTACAGCTGAAAGTTCTTTATAATTTTCTTTCTTTCTTTCTTTCTTTCTTTCTTTCTTTCTTTCTTTCTTTCTTTCTTTCTTTCTTTATTACTGGATAGAGACAGAAGTCAAGAGGGAAGGAGGCAGAGAGGAAGAGAGACACTTGCACCACCGCTTCACTGCCTGTGAAGCTTTTCCCCTGTAGGTGGGGATTGGGGGGGGTTGAACCTGGGTCCTTGTACACTGTAAAATGGGTGCTCAACCAGGTGTGCCACCACTTGGCCTCATACACAACTGGGATTCCGTATGAAACTCATTTAGTCACAGATGGGTATAGGTGCGAGTGGCGAGAAGGCAGAGCAGGGGTGAGGGCGAGATTCTCATGACGGAAACAGCTGCTTACGCAGCTAATTCAAGATATATAAAAAATCAATAAAATTCCTACATATTAATGATCGTTCTAATAGAACAATGAAAACAGAAGAGTGTAACATCTAGTAATAAATGAACAGCTCTCTGATAGGCAGTTGATATGAAAATTATAAATTCTCATATATGAAACCTTGAATAATTACGCAACATGGAACAGAAACACGTCTAGGTTTGTCACAGCCAAGATAGTCTATGTAACTTATGCCTCGTGTGATATTTTTGTCACAAAAGTATGAGTGATTTGACAAGGCAAACTATGTTTTCACTGATCATGTCGGAAAAAGCCACACACACTCTCTCTTACCCTTGCTTTTCATAGCAAGTTTTTTTTTTTTGGTCAGCAAAAATAACAAATCCAGACTTGTATGGAAAAAAATGTAAAATAAAATGTTGAGATAAAGGTGGGCTGGCAGCTCCACTGCTTGGACACACACTGTATTCACTGTCTTGGGCTGGAGCCCCCACACTACATGGAAACACCATTTCCTGGAGGAAGCTCCACAGAGGCTGGAACAGTTCTTCTAGCGTTTGCCCTTCTTCCGTAGCCAGTCAACAGCGTCAGGTTGAGCCTGATGTAAAGTTTCGAGACCTCCTTTGAATCTGGAGAGGGGGCAGTCGCTGACTATGTGGGTCATAGTCTGTCTGGAGCCGCAGGGGCAGTTCGGGTCGTCTCTGGCTCCCCAGCGATGGAACATAGCGGCGCACCGGCCATGGCCTGTTCGATAGCGATTGAGGAGGGCCTGATCATAATGTGCCAGGTCAAAGCCGGGTTGACGCTCGCAGGGGTCTGTGATGAGGTGTTTGTTCTTTACCTCAGCTGACTGCCAGCTCTGTTTCCAAGAGACTGGAACAGAGAAGTTCAGTGTAGGCGTAGGGGACCAGATTGGGTGACGAGACGTCAAGCGTTGGACAGGGTGGGCGAAGATCTCCGCGTATATTGGCAGGTCCGGTCGAGCGTAGACGTGGGAAATGAACTTAGATGATGCCGCATCCCGACGAATATCTGGCGGGGTGATGTTGCTGAGAACTGGCAGCCATGGAACCGGGGTGGAACGGATGGTTCCAGAAATGATCCTCATGGAGGAATATAATTTGGAGTCGACCAAGTGGACATGGGGGCTACGGAACCATCCTGGGGCACAGTATTCTGCAGTGGAATAGCATAATGCCAGAGAGGATGATCGCAGTGTGGAAGCGCTCGCGCCCCATGAGGAGCTGGCCAGTCTTGCAATGATGTGATTCCTCGTGCCCACCTTTGCTGCAGTTTTTATGAGATGTTCGTGAAATGACACGGTGCGATCGAGAGTAACGCCAAGATAGACTGGCTGGGCTTCGTGCCGGATTCTCGTATCGCCAAGCTGCACATGAAGCTCACACGAGGCCGAGGCACCGTGTAGATGGAAAACAGATGATACCATGTTTGCAGTGCTAGGGATTAGTCGCCATTTTTTACAGTAATCAGATATCAGAGACATGTCTTTCGTGAGTGTTTCCTCGAGGATGTCGAACTTGGATGCCTGAGTTGCACAGCAGATGTCATCGGCGTAGATGAACTTCCTTGAAGAAGTTTCTGGGAGGTCATTGATGTAAATATTAAATAGCGTAGGAGCCAGAACAGAGCCCTGGGGGAGGCCACTTGAGACAAGTCTCCATCTGCTAGACTTGTCACCCAGATGTACCTGGAATCTTCTGTTTTGGAGAAGAAACGATATAGTGTTGGCCACCCATGGAGGCAGGCATCTTGAAATCTTGACCAGGAGACCATGGTGCCAGACTGTGTCATAGGCTGCTGTGAGATCAACAAAGACAGCACCCGTCTTTAAATTCTTCTTCCCACTTCCGGTTATCTTGTCCATCTCCAAAACTCTCTCCCTTTACACTGTCTGAACTGGAAGACGCTTTGAAGAGGGTTAAACCGGGAACAGCTGCTGGCTATGATAACATCACCCCAGAACTCATTCTTAACCTGGGCCCCGTGGCAAAGAAGTGGCTCACTACATTCCTCTCCCACATCTTGGAATCTGAGTCTATGCCCAAAGTTTGGCGTCGTGCGAAGATAATAGCGGTTTTGAAACCAAAGAAAGACCCAACACTGGCCGCCAGCTATAGACCAATTTCTCTCCTTTCCGTGTGTTACAAACTCCTTGAGAGGCTGCTTCTGTCACGTATTTCTCCTCTTACAGAGAAATTCCTATCACCCGCCCAGGCTGGTTTCCGCCCAGGAAGATCTACCTGCGAACAAGCGCTGGCCCTCTCAACTTACATTGAAAATGGATTCCAGAAGAATTTAAAGACGGGTGCTGGAACAGTGTTATGGTATCTATCCCCCACCCCACCTCCTTCCTCTCTCTGTCTCTGAAATGAAAAAAAAAAAGTTTACCTAGAAACTGTGGAAACTCCAGTACTGAACAAAAAGTTATGGTGAGATTACATTTGGGTTAAGGGTGAAATGAACCAGTACCTGTCTGGGGGAAACGTGTCCTGTGACAACAAAAATCCTATAAATTGACATTTCTTCAATAATGTGATTATTGAGGATTGCATTTGGGATCCTGGTCTTTGTGACCCTTACAGGAACAAGTTTGATTTTTAAATTTTGATTTATATTAACTTCAGGGGGAAGTTGCTCAATGGAGATTTACAACATGTCCACAGTACATAGTTCCCCCAAAGAAACCTCTTTCCTGCCATGGAATTGTGGTAACTGCCTGTCCTAATTTAGGAACAGACAGCACTAGACTATGGAGTAAATATTTCCTGGCAAAAAAAAATAATATGGCCATGCACATCCCAGTGGTGTTGAGTGTTCTTCTTCCCCATGCCAAAATGGCCCCTGGACCACAGAAAGAATTCCTTCACAGATACTCTTCTCACTCATAAACGCTTCTTTTGTCTTACATGCAAAATCAAATCTAAGGACAGCCCAGATTTAATACCTTGACTCATTTATGTGGATACCACTTGGCATGCATTTACAAGCAATGTCTTCTTCAATAAGAACAAACCACTTACTTCTGATGACATGAATTCTTGAGCAGAATTCTGACTAGGACACTCATTGCCTAAGGCAGCAGACTGGACTCACTGGCCCTCCTTAGAGCAGTCCTACTTTCATGTCCCAGTTATTCAGCTTTCAGTACAGCCAAAAACTATCTCAAGCCAAGTTCTTCTAGACAAAATGCGCTCAGAACTCTTGCTTGCTTCAAGCCAGTAGAAGACTCCAGCCGGATATTAGACCCATCAAGTAATGTTAATGGCTAAAAGATGAACATATCAGATTCTCATTCCCTTTCTCTGTAGTGTTGATACTATATTCTTATAAGCCATCCATATATGAAGTTTTTATATCTTAATTTAAATTCTGTGTTGATTTTACTGCCTCTGTTCATGGGCTCTTCAGAAAAGAGTTTGCAACTATATCTGTACTTCCAGAGAACCATAGAATCTTCTCTTTTGACACAATTGGCCTAGACCTCTAACAGACCTCTCTCTCAACTGTCACCAGGCATCTCCATCAGGAAAAACATAATGGACCCCTTTGTGGGCCTCTATAGGACATGGCCCTCAAGGCAGATCAACAATGGTAGAGACTGTTCCATTCTATGAAGGGAGGTTGGATAACATAACCTACCTACCACCCAAGGAAGATGGATACTGAAACTACCGCAGCTTGGAATGTTCCTAGCCATGACCACAGAATGCGAGCTCAGACCTACAGGGATGCAGAGGTTACACAGGCTTCTGTGCTATGGGCCCCAGATTACATCGATGGGGTTTAAAGTTAACAATATTTATACACTTTCCCCATATTTGGGAGCTACTCTCTGCCCTGATCCAGCTTTCTTGTTGTTGAGGTGGTATGGTGTCGGGCTGCACCGCGGAGAAGAGAGCGGACGTCCAGAGCAAAGGGGTACACAAATCTTTATTATAGGATGGGGGGGGGGAGGTTTGGTTCAGACCACGTGGAGCCAGCCGGCAATGGCCAACCACGGGGGGGGAGGGGGGGAGCAGGGAGCGAGACCTCAGAGAGGGAGAGCCGAGAGCCCAGAGAGAGCGAGGGGAGGGGTGAGGGGGCTTTTTATTGGGCGACAACCAGGGGTGACGTGTAGGGCCAGGATTGGTTGAAAGGGGGCACTCTAGGTTTTAGCGAGGCATAGAAAAACCTGGGGGTGGAGACTGCATCAGAATAAGTCCTCAGCAACACTTTCTAGTTCTTTTTCCAACTCTGACACCATCTCCCCAGACAATACCATGGGTCCACCTGCATGTTAGCTGTCAGGTGCAGGCAAAAACTAGTAAAGTCATGGGCCCCTTGGAATACACCGAAAATAGATCTACTAGCTTTTTCCAAAACAGAGACCGCAAATCTTCATCTGCAATATTCTTGTATTTAGGTCCATGATTATTCAACAATTTGCTTGGCTTTGTATGTTAACTCTCTTTTCAGCCACCAGGTTCCAGATGCTACCATGATGCCAACTGGACTTCCCTAGGCAGAGGACCCCACCAATGTGTCCTGGAGCCCCACTTCCCCAGAGCCCTGCCCCACTAGGGAAAGAGAGAGACAGACTGGGAGTATGGATCCACCTGTCAACACCCATGTTCAGTGGGGAAGCAATGACAGAAGCCAGACCTTCCACCTTCTGCATCCCACAGTGACCCTGGGTCCATGCTCCCAGAGGGATAAAGAATAGGAAAGCTGCCAGGGGAGGGGGTGGGATACGGAGTTCTGGTGGTGGGAATTGTGCCCCTCTTATCCTATGGTCTTGTCAATGTTCCCATTTTATGAATAAAAATTATAAAAATTAAGAATGAGAATTTTCTCTTTCATATATATGATTATAATTTCCTACTTAGGATAGAATTTTACAGGTGTTGCTCCCTCCCTCCCACTTTCTTTCTTTTTTTAACTGAATTCTACCTATTTCATATTTATTTCCTATCTTCTTTGAAACTTTGATCCATTAGTCAAGGATTCTTTGTCAGCGTATTGGATATTCATGTGGACAAGTTATCCAAACCACAGCTATCCATAAACAATAGCTTTCTCTATTTGTCAGTTCCTGAGACATGCCAGTTGTAAATTTTCTCAACTCTAAAAAATCACCATTTCAAGTTCCTCACTCCCATCGCGACCTCTAAACTCTCTCATTTACTTTATAAGTGTACATTGTTCTATTCTTTCTGGCTCACCAGTTTATTTACTTTTATTTTTCCCCTTACCTTCTTGCAACCTTTGTTCCCTCCTTCTTAATATCAAATTACATGAACCCAGTTATAGCAAACAGCTATTCATATTCTTGCCTCTTTTTCTCAAGAATGAACAATCCTGTCTCAACCCAAATTAGCTTCTTTAGGAGATAGAGATTAACATAAACTTAGCATCACAATCCTACCATTTCCCCTTGCCATCTTACTTTCCTTAACTACTCCATATTCCCTTTTCTATCCTCAACTGGTGACTTGCCTCTCTATCTTCTACCATAGCTGTACATTTTTAAATTTTATCAGTGATTTAATACTGATTTACAAAATTACATGTCAACAGGGATATATTTCCACACTGTTGCCACCACCAGAGTTCTGAATCTTCAGTCTCCTCTCTGCAAGACACCATAGTTCCCCTAAGGTTGTAGACATGGGCCAACCATCATCTTGGCAACTATCTACCCACATTGGTACATAATTTTCTTTTTTTCTTCCAGGTCCCTTTCTTTCTTCCCCTCCAAGCCACTCATGATACTATGACTGCCTCCTTATGTCCCTCTCCTTTCCCTCCTCCCTCCCTGGGTGCTGATGGAGCTGGATTCAGAGTCCTCTCATCTTCTTCCTCTTATCACTTCTCCCCCGCTGGGAGTCTGGGTCAAGGTTGTTTTGAAGAAGCAGAAGGTGGGAGTTCTGGCTTCTGTCATTGCTTCTCCGCTGGACATGGGTGTTGGCAGGTGGATCCACACCCCAGCCTGTGTCTGTCTGTCCCTAGTGGGGCAGGGCTCTGGGGAGGGGAGGCTCCAGGACACACGGGTGAGTGCGTCTGCTCAGGGAAGTCAGGATAGAATCACGACAGCATTTGCAACTTGGTGTCTGGAAGGTGGCTGGACATAAAGTGAGAAAAATGGCTAAATAGCAGGAACCAAAAAGTAGGAATAGAGCAGATGAGATTAGGCATCTGAGGGTAGAAGAAAGTCAAGAAGCACATTTTAGGCATCTTCCTGGGAGCACACACGATGATAGTTTTGTATGAGTTTGATAGCTAGCCTAAAGGGAGTCAAAATATTGTCTCAGAAAATAGTGTCAGAGCAGAGAAAAGGGTCAGAAAGTTGGATTAGGGCAGTGAGTAGCTTCCATTCTCGTGAAAAAAAAAATTCTGTGGATGAAATTAACTACTTGCCTCCATCCACCTGCTCCAGGGCCCATATATATATTCAGCACAGGAGCCTGTGTGGCCTCTGTGTCCCTGTCAATCTGAGCTCACAGTCCATGGCCACAGCTGGAACCTTCCAGGCTGCTCTCATGTCAGGACCCATCTTCCTTGAGGGGCAGAGCAGGCTGACCAGCCTCCCTTCAGCCTCCCCACCATCACTGGATTGTGGTGAAACTAAGGTCCTGGCAGGGCCCACAAGTCCCCTTATGCCACTGTTCCGGATGGAAGTGACCAGTGGTGGTGCAAACAGGGCTCCATTAGAGGTCTAGGCCCATCGTGTTTGTGTGAGAATCCAAGGTTTCCCTGACTAGGGCTTCAGATGATGAGGTTGTGTCATACTGACCAAAAGGGTCATTGCTAAGTGAGCCAGTCCCTTATCCAACTTTTGTACTCCTCTCTTTATCTGGTGACCTTAGACTTTCTCCCAGTTGTTTAAGCATTGAGTGTCATTTGTTGAACTGAACCAGAATTAGCTTTTTGGAATCTGTCTTCTTTGGGACTATCTGCTAGGTTGCAACAATAGCTATAAAATTTGAACAGCCATTACTATTTACTACTAACACACAGAGAGAGAGAGATACAATATACTTAGCTTTCCTTTCTGTGTAGATTTTAACACACACTAATCTACTTCCCCTTAGAATTATTATTTCTTTAGTAATTTATAGGCTTCACCTGTAATAAAATCAAATCTTTTATTATTTGTGCTTGTTTAATCTTTGCTTTTTGATATGAACATAAATGTCAATATATTTTTTCTAAAAAAACAGCTACATTTTTACTTGAGGTATCTAATTCACATAGACTTTTTTTAAAAGTAATATTAACTAAGAATCTATTTTTTAAAAAATTTTATTTATTTATTTAATTTATTTATTCCCTTTTGTTGCCCTTGTTGTTTTTTATTGTTGTAGTTATTATTGTTGTTGTCGTTGTTGGATAGGACAGAGAAAAATGGAGAGAGGAGGGGAAGACAGAGAGGGGGAGAGAAAGACAGAAACCTGCAGACCTGCTTCACCACTTGTGCAGCGACTCCCCTGCAGGTGGGGAGCCGGGGCTTGAACCGGGATCCTTAGGCCGGTCCCTGCGCTTTGTGCCACATGCACTTAACCTGCTGTGCTACCACCCGATTCCCTAAGAATCTAATTAAAATTTTTTTCCAAAATTGTTTTCTTGGGGAAATAATGGTTTATAGGACCATCAGTCACACAACACCAACTCAACGACCCAATTCCCAATAATGATTTGTAAAAGAAAGTTAGTCACCTAACTCATGTGTGTGGTATTTTTATTTGCCTTTCTCCTGTACTTTTTTTTTTTATTGAGGTAATGTTGTTTTTATGACTGTATTTATCATTGTTTATTTTACCAGAGCACTGCTGAGCTTTGGCTTATGACAGGTCTGGGGATTGAATTGATGAGCTTTGGTACTTCAGATATGAAATTCTTTTTGTATAACTATTATGCTATCTCCTCAGCTATGATTGTATGTTTTTTGGGTACAATTTTACTCTCCATAAAAAGAATATGTGGGGCCCAGGAGGTGGTGCCCCTGGTTGGACACATATTGCATTGTACAAGGAAAAATGAGCCCTTTCGAAAAATGCCAAGAGGGTATGAACGAAGCAGTCCCAAAGAAGAGATCCTAAAGGCCAATACACATATGAAAAAATGCTCCAAATCATTGATTGTCAGAGAAATGCAAATAAAGACAACAATGAGAAACCACCTCACCCCTATGAGAATGCCACACATCTGAAAGGATAGTAGCAGCAGATGCTAGAGAGGCTGTGGGGAAACAGGACCCTCCTGCACTGTGCCTGGGAATGTCAATGGGTCCAACCTCTGTGGAGAACAGTCTGGAGAACTCTCAGAAGGCTAGAAGTGGACCTACCCCATGACCCTGCAATTCCTCTCCTGGGGATATATCCTAAGGAACCCAACACACCCATCCCAAAAGATCTGTGTACACATATGTTCTTGGCAGCACAATTTGTAATAGTCAAAACCTGGAAGCAACCCAGGTGTCCAACAACAGATGAGTGGCTGAGCAAGTTGTGGTGTCTAGATACACAATGGAATACTACTCAGCTACTAAAAATGATGTATTCATCTTCTTCACTTATCTTGTATGGAGCAGAAGGAAATGTGTTAAGGTGAGTTAAGCTGGAAAGATAAGGATGAGTATGGGGTGATCCCACTCATAGACAGAAGTTGAAAAATCAGAACAGAAGGGCAAACACAGAGCAGAACTTGGGCTGGAGGAGGTGAATTGCACTAAAGTAACAACTTCTGGTGAGAGCGGGCTTCTCGTCCTGGTGGTGGATGGTGGATGCCGGTGGACCTAGATGCAGGGCCAGACTGCCTTGCAGACAACTGAGTGATTCTAACTGGACTGACTACTGTATTTACTGCTGACTGTCAACCCAATTAAAAAAACAACAGCTATAAGTCTCATTACTTAGGTTTATTTGTGTTTCTGATTTTCTAATGGGTTTAAAATATTGGCTTTGTAGTCTGATTCATTTACGTCATCCAGTTTAGTGGAATTGTTTTACTTTTAAGTAAATATGTCATAAAATTTCCTTTCCTTAGAGAGGATTCCAAAAGGGCAATTTCCTTCTCTACCAGGATGCGTGACACACCAAGCACAGAATCTAGCTCAGGGAGCAAGAATATTTCTACGCAGAGCAATGTTCTTTTATTTGCCTTCGGGTCTCCCTGTCCTTTTGAAACCTTAGCAAACATTACGTTCAGTTTTTCTTTGGCATACGGTCTTTGATGCCTCTGATTCAGAGTGATCACAGGCAGTAAATTTCAATAATCTTTGTAGTTTTCATGAAGTTCCCCAAACCAAAACTGTGATTTCTTGGTTCCTAACTTTTTAGGTCAATGTCCATGCAGTGTTGATTAATATTAACAGCAATTTTTTTATTGTCAGTTTTGTTTTGGTCAAGTCTTATTCTTGCAAAACCAGTTTTTAAAGGAAAGAACATAATGCATTTGATTTTCAAGTGCATGGAAAAAAATGAAGACCAGCCACAAAGTCAAAGAAGGACAAAAGACTTCAGGGTCTTCTTAGAAATGTTTTCAACAATTCCAACATGTTTCTTTTATCTTTTCTTTTCTTTTGCTCTTTATGAAAGTACCCTATCTTTCTAACTATGTGGACAACGGCCTCTCATGTTTATAACACGCAACAAATCCCTTCTGTATGGATTTCACCAGAAGATGCAGAATATATTGGTTTTATTAAAGGTCGATCCTAATGAATTACTGTGGCTCGGAACTGTCAATGTGGAACCGTGATCATCAACACCATAAGCAATTCTCCTACTTTAGTAGGCTTATATTCAGATAGCTATTCAATATAATGACTATTCTCTGGTGCTTTCAATTTTCTTTCTCTTCAGACAAATCTGAAAACAAAATCAGAGCTTGGCTTCCTGATCATGAAGAAGAATGCTGGTTTCTCTCTAAGGGGCTTGTTAATCTGAGACAATATCTGGTTTATATGGGACCATTTTTCTCTCTCTCAGATGGTTTGCTCTGTTCCGTCACCCACTGAATGGATATTGTGTCAGAAAAATCACAGACTATCTGATTTTTCTCTGGGCTTCAGAGTTTTATTAGTTCAGGAAGGAGCAGAGACCAGAACTGGGGATAACCTTGATTTTAATCTCAATTTCGATCACTATCTTAGCCCACTTTGTATACATTTTTGATGCTCTTCTTTTCACTAAGAAGTTACTTAAAATTAAAGCAGAAATTAATTTGATTTAATCACTTACCCTCTGAGACCAGGTAATGGCACTCCTGATTAAGCACACACATTACAGTGTGCAAGGTCCTGGGTTCAAGTCCCTGGTCCTCACCTGCAGGGGGAAGGCTTCACGAGTGGTGAAGCAGGGCTGCAGGTGTCTCTCTGTCTCTTTCCCTTTCTATCTCCTCCTCCCCTCCCTATTTCTCTCTCTATCCAACAATCAGTAAATAAAATGTGGAAGAAACAAAATGAACTGGTTCTTCAGTATTTAAGAAAAAGTTGAATCTATTATTGGAGTTATGAATTCAATATACTAATTTTCAATGAAGCAGACACATTGTGAATACCTATGATGCACTAGGTTTAAATCTATTAGAATCTAAAAAGTAAAAATCTGTTAAGGGGGTTGGGCAGTGGTGCACCCAGACTGAGTGCAGATGCCACCATGCACAAGGATCCTGAGTTCAAGGCCCGAGTCCCCACCCGGGGGGAAGCATCACGAGTGGTGAAGCAGGGCTGCTGGTCTCTCTGCTCCTCCACTTCTCTCCCCTCACTCTCAACTTCTCTCTGTCTCTATCCAAAACGAAAACAAGAATGAGATGACAAAATGCATAATGCAAAGAGGAACAGTAAGGCGGTAACAAATCCTGCAACTTTAGTAACTGAATCTCAGCAACAGAGATTTATTATTATTTATTTTTAATAACTTTTTTATATTTATTTATTTATTCCCTTTTGTTGCCATTGTTGTCTTATATTGTTATAGTTATTATTGTTGTTATTGATGTCGTTGTTGTTGGGTAGGACAGAGAGAAATAGAGAGAGGAGGGGAAGACAGAGAGGGGAAGAGAAAGACAGACACCTGCAGACCTGCTTCACCGCCTGTGAAGCGACTCCCCTGCAGGTGGGGAGCCGGGGGTTCGAACCGGGATCCTTACGCTGGCCCTTGTGCTTTGAGCCACCTGAGCTTAACCCACTGTGCTACCGCCCGACTCCCTTTTTTGATATTTTCAATGATCACTTTATTGTAGATGTCTGGAAAAGTGTCACATGTGCATTTTATATTTTCCTTCAGAATTTTGTATAAGTTTATTTGCTGTTAAAAGCAAGACTCAAAACTTTATTCCAAATAACAGCTTTTAAACAATGATTTTTCCCCCTGAAAGGCAGGATATGTTACATTATAAATGTCTATGTACCTAAAGATTCACTTTGCAGAACTAATTACAAAATTTTTCCCTTTAAACTTTGCTGACGCACTTCCTCACATAAACAAAAGTCAAGACAGTACACCTAACCGTCGATTCAGAATGCTGCCCCATTTTTCACGTACGCAACGTCTGCCTTTCAGAATTCTGTGGCACTCCAGCCAGCCTGCAGGAGACCCCAGGCAACAGCTAGAAATGGCGCTCCTGCAGCACACACACGTGGAAGCTGTGAACTCCAGAAGAAAGGCAACGCTTGTTGCCATCAGTCCAGCCCTCTAGAGGAGACCTCAAAGAGGGGATATTTGCTTCTTCAGAATTCAGCATCTCTGACTATGCACATTCTCAAAGCAAAATAAAATCTGAGTTTTGAGTGTCTCTGTGACTTTTTATGTGCCAGGTGTTTAACAGATACGTCCCTTCACTTTCCCTCCATGATTCAATGCATACTCAGAAGTGGGTGTGTGTCAACATTTGCAGAACAAGATTGGTAAAGGTTAGAGAACGCACTGGGACTGGTGCTGTCAGAGAACGGCGGGGTCAGACCTGAACTGAAGTGAGTCCTAGCACCTTCATGGTTTCCCATCAAGCTTGTCTTAAAGGGCTGCAGCTTTCTGCTTGTGACTTCCTCTCTAGGGTATTTCTCAAGGTTTTACTGATTCCTACCAATTTGCTTAAGCTGCAGTCACCAAGTCACACATGAGAAATTTGTGAATGGTTTTTCTCAGGTAACTAGAAGATAATCTCTCATTTAAAGCCAGTCTCTAATTTACACCTTGCTGTAGTTCTCCTTACCTCGGCCTGGTCACAGAATGTCCTAGACTGCTGGGAAATTGTGCAGATGCAGTCATATCTGCCATGTTGTCCCCTCAGGCTATTGCTAGTTCCCGCGAGAGTTGGGACATTCTCGGAGCGCCTGTTCTGCCATGTTGTGCCCTCAGGGCATTGTCTATTCCCCGCAATAATTGCAGTGCTATGGTTACTCCTTCCCCTTCCCATTCCTGAGAGAGCTGCTCCCATAAAATCCCTTCTTCTTCCGCACCTCTCTCTCTTGCCGGCCCTTCACTTTGGTGCTTAGTCGCAGGAAAGGTTACTGTGTGAGGCGGCCATTTTCGCTACCTCCACGTGGCCCAACCTGCTTCTCTCTCACCCAGCTCTGAGATGCCAGCGCAAATAAAGATTTGTGTTCCCTCTTCACTCCGGATCTCCTCTCTCTCTTCTCCGCGGCGCAGCACGACACTAGACAAGCACCTCGCATGAGTAGTAACACAACATAAATCCTGGTTAGTGCTAAGTAGGCCTTCCATATGCCTGTAGATAGTGTTTCCTTACCAAAAAAAAGCAAGTAAGAGATTGGGTGGGGGACCTGGGCAGTGCTACCTATGGATAAGAACGCAAGTTGCTACTGGGTAGACTTTTTCTTCTCAAGTCTAAACCCCTCACTGCCACGCCCCACTCAACTCCAGAATGATGGGTCTGACAGGGTCAGCACCCAGGAAAACTCTCTTCAAGGAAGAAGAATTCTGGGAGTGGGTCTTGGCATCCTGAGCAGATCTAAATTGGAAACTCTGATTATTGTCTTCATTATGTACATGGTAATGATGCTGTGTATACTCCAATATTTCTGTGTCATCCATGAACTGCAATACCTAAATGCCTTTCTGAAGAATTCCATATTTAGACTGGATCCTTATGCCTGGTCCTTGTGTTTTGCACCACCTGCGCTTAGCCCGGATCCTAAGACCTCCAAAGAATTATAAAAATATAACAGGTACAGCCCAGCTTGGCATTCATATCAGAGCTCATTTTCCTTGTGACTTGCTTTCATACAATCAAGTAATTTATTCAACTTCCAGAGATAAACTTTTAAAGCATCTTCTTCAGGGGTCAGGCAGTGGTGCACCTGGTTAAGTGCTCACATTATAGTGTGCAAGGTTCCGGGTTCAAGCCCCTGGCCCCACCTGCAGGAAGGAAGCTTCACGAGTGGTGAAGCAGGGCTACAGGTGTCTCTCTGTCTCTCTCCTTCTCTATCTCTCTCTCTCCTCTCAATTTCTCTCTGTCTATATCCAATATTAAATAAATAAAAAGCATCTTCATCTTGGAGTTCCAAGATATTCTTGAAGCATATGATTTGAAGATGTAGTATGTGTCTGAGAATTTGAATCATTCAAATAAAAATAGTCTACTCATTCAAAGATTATTTCTCAAACACCAAGACTTGTTAACTGGTTTTTTTTTTTTCATTATTACTTTTCTACAC
Source organism: Erinaceus europaeus (assembly GCF_950295315.1). Taxonomy (NCBI): domain Eukaryota; kingdom Metazoa; phylum Chordata; class Mammalia; order Eulipotyphla; family Erinaceidae; genus Erinaceus; species Erinaceus europaeus. The sequence continues at coordinate 99,364,135 of NC_080175.1, forward strand.
CCCTTAATCTAAAGTGACTTTGACTTTTTTTGTCAACAATTGTTTCAATGATTAGAATGTGCTTATGGAACGTATTTAGAGCTTGAGCATGACAAAATCCATCAAGTTCATACTTCCTGCAGTCAGTGTGAAGTGCAGCTGCCACCCCTAGAATCTGCCCACAGAAGAGCAGCGTGTCCATATGGCTTCTGTTCTGTGCCGACCTTCTCCTCTCTGGCCAGGGGAGACACCCCCAAGCCCAGCACTGATTTTTCTCGAGATGGGCTAACTTACTACAAGTGACTGGCAGATTCCTGATATCTGGCTTGCTTCCTGATATCTGAGTATTCACTAGAGTATATTATGACTGATAAATGTAAGAAAACTGAAAGAGAAATATTGCCCAGAAATTCGTAGGAGATTAAATATTATCATAATCAGTAGTGTCTTTGTTACGATATTAATGGACTTTTTGATGGTTTAAAAACATAGTTCTGAAACTCACTAACATTTTGTCATTTAGGGATCTATATTCCTAATCTTTCTATTAGTATGGTGACTGCTTGAGCAATAAAATATGTCAAACATCATATTGTATAATTTCTAGCCCAGGAAACAGACAACGACCAAAAGGTAATGTCTATTTCTTGTTTCTTAGTACATTTCCTCTCAGAACCCAGTCCATGCAGCGAGACAGTTCAATCCACTCCATCCACTCAGGAAGATGAGTCAAGCTCACTGGCCCGGATCTGAACAGAGTTCTAAGACAAGCTGAAAGTAAACATTGCGAATTCCAGCAGATGACCAGACAGCACAAGATTACTTGTTTCAAGCAATCCTAGAAAAATTGTACACTTGTAAGAAAAATTAATCATTGATGCAATCTGATTTGTTATGTTATTTTAATTTTTTCTATTAGTTCTTTTTTTTGTTGTTTTTAATTTTTATTTATTCTCTGCAGGTTCCACATCTGTCAATTCTCCTACTAATGTATTTATAAATCTTTAATCAGCATTCACTGCACTTGGATAATCACGTGTGGATTTTAACCTTGGCAAAAATATTCCAATCTCCAAATATTAGTTCCCTTGGAGACTGTTTAAGTTATCGTACGGGCAACAAATACTCTGCTTTTGGTCTCTACCCCTCCCCCTATTTTTTGCCTCTGTTTGGTGTTTTCTGCTGTTCAAAATGACCTTTGAACATGTTGTGGAATCCCTGCCTACTCTCCCTGGGTCCACAAAGGAAGGCACGTGCTGGTGATGGAAGGAACGTTTTGCATGTGTCTTGTCTGGGTAGCACGGCTGACACTTCTGCTCGGTGACTCAGTGTTAATGAAACAGCACTATGCATCCACGTCTGAGGCTGGGAGAGACCCACAGCGTGTGCTCTGACGGCCTGGCCACTGCCTCGCCCCTGAAAAGAATGTCTTATGTTCATCACTACGTGAAGATGCTGTGATCACATTGTTCCAGGAGCCTTGTCTTTGCTCTAGGACAATGGCTCCCTCCCTCCCTCATCACAAGTTCAGGGCTTATGCTGATTTGACAGAACCTAACAATCTCAAATCATGAAAATCAAGATGTTACGCACGCTATGTAGCCTCACCTAAAGTCTCAGCAGTTCTGTTCACTGGCAGATATAACTTTGCACACACATGAAGCACACATGTGAAGCAGCGTGACCAAATCAGAAATCACCAACAAAAACTGAAACACCAGTCCTGATTCTGTTTAGTTTATCATCAAAACATATGAAAAGCTACAAGTCCTATTTGATGGACAGACTTGTTAATACGTCCAACCAATTTGTCCCCAGCCGGAGACATCATTCACAGATGCTTTTATATACACTTCACCTCATGCAAAAGGCATTGTTTTGTTTTTTTTTTTAATAAAAGAAGTGAGGAAAAATAATGATCTCTGAAAATCACATGCATTCAATAAAAGCTATGTTATGTGGAAATTAATATGGTCAGATAATTCTTTTTTAAAATTTTTTATTTATTTTAAAAAGGAGACGTTAACAAAACCATAGGATAAGAGGGGTACAACTTCACACACTTTCCACCACCAGAACTCTGTATCTTATCCCCTCTCCTGACAGCTTTTCTATTTTTTTCTATTTATTTATTTATTTATTTATTTATTTATTTTCCCTTTTGTTGCCCTTGTTGTCCAACATTGCTGTGGTTATTGATATCATTGTCTTTGGATAGGACAGAGAGAAATGGAGAGAGGAGGGGAAGACAGAGAGGGGAGAGAAAGACAAGACACCTGCAGACCTGCTTCACTGCCTGTGAAGTGATACCCCTGCAGGTGGGGAGCCGGGGGCTCGAACCGGGATCCTTACACCGCTCCTTGCACTTTGCACCACATGCACTTAACCGGCTGTGCCACCGCCCAACTCCCAGCTTTCCCATTCTTTATCCCTCTGGGAGCATGGACCCAGGGTCATTGTGGGATGCAGAAGGTGGAAGGTCTGGCTGCTGTAATTGCTTCCCCGCTGAACATGGGCATTGGCAGGTCGATCCACACTCCCAGCCTGCCTCTCTCTTTCCCTAGTAAAAAAAAAAAAAAAAAAAACTAGTATAGCTACAGGCCCTTTGGAATATAACTAAAATCTGCCTACTAGCTATCTACAAAATGGAGGACCCCCCAACACTTCATCTGCATTATTCCAGCCTTTAGGTCCATGATTGTTCAACAATTTGTTTGGCTTTGTATGTGAACTCTCTTTTCAGCCACCAGGTTCCAAATGATGAGATAATTCTGTGGCAAAGATGACTGTAGTTGACTAGAAGGGAAATGTACTAAACAGACAGACCAATGCCCCCAAACACGTAGGTGTGAGAAGAGCTTTTAAGTCTTATTTCCTCTTTTCCTCTTCTCACTGATTCCCTCCTCAGGTCTTCTCCTGAGGCTGGGACAACTAAGAGATAAAGTTTGCCTCTCCAAGTGATCACATGGATTTCATCTCAGCCCCTAGGCCAAGTCCCTTCCTTTTTCTAGTTTGAACTGGTTCATGACAATGGAAGGTTTTGACACAGAGGGTATCAAGTTCTGACTTTTCTTGCATGAGCTATACGGAATCATATAACTTTCCTCCCCCTTCCAGATGTTTCTAATCTGCTGTCCTTACCCCACTAAACTTTTGATGTATGGCATGCTGGAATGCTGGAGAGAGAAGAGTACTATGGCAAGATAAGGAAATAGAATTGAACATGGAACAAAGCATCTCAATTTTTTTCCCTTTTGTTGCCCTTGTTGTTTAACATTGTTGAAGTCATTGATGTCGTTGTTGTTGTTGGATAGGGCAGAGAGAAATGGAGAGATGAGGGAAGACAGAGAGGAGGAGAGAAAGATAGACACCTGCAGACCTGCTTCACCGCCTGTGAAGTGACTCCCCTGCAGGTGGGGAGCCAGGGGCTCGAACCGGGATCCTTACACCAGTCCTTGTGCTTTGCGCCACCTGCACTTAACCCGCTGAGCTACTGCCCAACCCCCAGCATCTCAAAGTTAGAGAGACTTTAGTAGAATCCAAGGTTTTCTTTGCATACTGTGAAGCCTCCTTTGTGATGGGAGTGGGGGGAACATATACAACGTTTATCAGTTGTGTCTGAACACAACTGATAAAGAGAAAATGTGAATTTAGAATGGAAGGAACCTTTGGATGCACTTTCTAATGCAACACATGCATTGTTTTCCCAGTTTTATGGAGATAGAACTGACAATTATACAGTTCCAATTTCTGTCATGGTGACGTAATGTATATAGACACTGTGAAATGATTACCCTCCTGCCTCTGGCAACCATGTTTAAGTAAGAGAAGACAATGTTTGTCTTATTTCACTTAGTAATAATGCCTTCAAGATCTAGCTTGTTGCTGCAAATGGCAGACATTCCTTCTAAATGAGGAATCAGAGACCCAAACAAATACCGTAACCTGTCGAAGACCTCATCACATTCTAGTGACAAAACTTCAAAGGAAACTCAGTTTCAGTGCTGTTATTTTTGCATTATAGCTGAGTTGAAAAATATCAGAGGACACCCAGAAAGACACATTAGCAGTATATCAACATCCTGATTTCTTGAGCAACAACTTTAATGGACTGATATGAATCACAGAAAATTTCTGTCCTCTGCCTTTAGACTTCAGAATTCTCCCGTTTTAAGAAAAGCTTGTGTAACGTGACAGCATGCTGGAACTTTTATTGTTGATATGCCACAAAGATGACTCTTATGATTGCTTCTTTTAAAGACAGGAGTGTGTGTGTCTGTGTATGTGCGTGTGTTTTGTGTGTGTGTGTGTGTGTGTGTGTGTGTGTGTGTGTGTGTGTGTGTGTGCTAGCAAGGCAGAGAACAGTTTCTTCTCCTAGTTATGGAGGTGAAATTTCATCTAGTAAGACTGTTTCATGTATTTGGGAAAACTTTTTTTCCTGCATTTAGTAATAGGAGGAATAAACACTAGTCAGAAATTAAGGCATTTGGTTCCAGGTAAGATTCACTGATACTATGATCCTTAAGCCAGCGGTGCCGAGGACCACCCTCACTTCCACTAGACCCGGGGGGGTCAAAGAAGCATAAAGGACTGTGGCCCTGTGTAAGCCCAGTGTTTTCAATATCCACAGCATTGACAGAGGAAGGAGGGACGAGCCTGGAGATGTGTCTGGTGCTTAGCTAATGTGTTTCATTTTGCCTAGTTCAAAGCAGTGTCTGATCTAAATCAAGCGTTATTGCCTAGTGACTAGAGATTCCTTATTGTAGCTGCATGACTCACATGAAGTGTTTTGCCATACCAAATTGGTTAGCTAATTTGAAGAACCAAAATTTATTATTTCTTCACCAGACATTTCTTAATAGCAGTTAGTTCCTTTTTTTCCATATATACAAAACCCCAAGTATTTCAGTGGGAACATCTTAATCATGTCGAGAAACTCGAGAGACCCTCTCTGAGGTCCATAAAACCAGAGTAGAACATGGTACATGACTCATGGTTGAACTACACTTGAGCTAATGTTGAGGAATTCTGCATGACATGACTCCAGAGGCATTATTTAAACTATTTCTCATAAATTGAGTACTCACACTGTTAGTTTGCTGCAAAAAAAAAAAAAACCCAGCCATAAGTAGATGATATGGGGTATAGATAAATAACAAGTCAGCTTGCAGCACTTGGTACCCAAACTGCCTCTCGGAACTTGTGAGAACTCTGGTGCTGACGGGGAAAGCTCCGGACATTGCTGGAGGATGCTCGTGGTTGTGAGACTGTGAGTCTGAAGTCCTTCAGTTTTGTGACACTCCTTTAAAGCACTGACAGACAAAGAGAAAAACAAGTCAGGAATTTATGGGTTGTGGATGGTCTTAGATATCAAGAAGGTTATTGAGGTCTGCAATGGTTTCCTTGTGGGATATTTAACCCCACTGGATTTCTCTTGTCCAGATCTAGCCTCCTTGCACTCAGAGTCTCTTTAAAAAGCATCAGCCGGGGCAGGGATAGATAGCTTAATGGTTATGCAAACAGACTGTCATGCCTGAGGCTCCAAAGTCCCAGATTCAATCCCCTGCACCACCCTAAGCCAGAGCTGAACAGTGCTCTGGTTAAAAAATAAAATAAGATAAAAAGCATCAGCCTAGTCACGTCGCCATTTTGGTAGAATTTTCAGGATCATTCCGCATGACTTAGCGGTGCTACTTGCCTCTTCACCTCCGGTGGACATGGTGATCCTTCTCTACTGCTCCCTCACCGGCTTTATCCACTCATCCTGCCACGGTCCAAGTGCATCTCCACTCTAGGACTTGTGTGTTCACTGTTCCTCAGTGTCAAAACAACTCTACCCAGAGATACTGTATGTGGATCTCCCTTCATGTTCAGATCTCAGCTCAGATGTCCTTGCTTTAGTGAGAGCGCTTCTGGGCACCTAACTAAACAGAGCAGCGAAACCCTGACCCACAGTTTTGTGTTGTGTTAAGAGTATTTCGCTGTATTTACATGACCTATCATAGATGACACTACTGAAAAGTCTTTGTTGCTTGTATCCTTCTCTGTGTTCTGTTCTTTACTGTCCTTCACCAGATATTTTCCTGGAACATGATTAGATTCCCACTTCCAATATACATGATTTCATATTTTTGAGAGAGAGAATGACTCCCGGGAGGCCTGGCTATGGACTGTGAACAGTACAGACTCTCCCCCAAAACAACAGACACTGACAACTGGTAAACCTACAAACCTCTCTGAACTGCAGCTGGGACACCCACAGACACCGAGGCCTCAGGTGGGTGCTGGTGTGTGTGGACGGGCCGAGAGGGGCAGCACCGCAGCCAACGGCACCGTCTTGTCTCTGAGCAACAGCAGTGAAGGCGGCACAGGTGCTCACTGTGAGATCTGAACCTCTGAGCTGTGGCCGCGGCCTCCGGGGTGACAGTCTGCCGGCCTGTGGGCGTGGGGTCCCACCCAGCACAGTAGTCGGGATCTGCCTGGCAGGTCAGCCCCCAAACTCAGGTGACATTCACAAGGCAGATACTGAGTCCTGCTTCTTCAAACACAGCTGCCACCTAGTAACAGACCCGCATGGGCTGAATTCAGGCTGATATAAAGGTCTTTTCAGATATCAAAAGGTAAAGAAATGTGTCACCACCAACACCTTCTCCAGGGACAGCTGAAAAGAATTCCACAGGAAAAGAAGAAATAAAGGGTTACGTCTTCTAAGTGAGGTAAACAGAAGCCGATTACAATTAAGAACACAACAGAAATAAGAAAGGTCAACAAATTAGGAAAGGGGAGGGAATTAATAGAAAGCACAATACTGTGGTCCGGGAGATGGCACAGGGCATAAAGCACTGGACTCTCAAGCATGAGGCCCCGAGTTCAATGCCCAGCAGCACATGAACCAAAGTGATGTCTGGTTCTTTCTCTCTTTTCTCTCATCTTTCTCATTAATAAATAAATTTAAAAATCTTAAAAAAATAACACTACTATCAAATACTAGATAGTCTATGACTTAAAAGATACAAATAGTTAGATATCATATGTATGATAACAGAACACAAAACAAGGACTAGAAAGCAAGAGACCAAGAGAGCAAAGCACAAGTAAAATCCATGAGGAAGCAGTTCTAGCAAACCACCCACAGGAAATGAAAAGTAGAGACAAATGGAAAATGAATCAAGCAAAAAAAAAAATGAGAGTGAGTGTGAGTAAGCTGCCGACATCAGTGATCGCCCTAAGCGGAGTGAGTGTGAGTAAGCCGCCGACATCAATAATGGCCCTAAGCAGAGTGAGTGTGAGTAAGCCGCCGACATCAATAATGGCCCTAAGCAGAGTGAGTGTGAGTAAGCGAAATACACTTTCAGGTAAAGAAACTAAGCAGAGATAGAGAGGAACACAGTGTAATAATGGTGAGAAGATCAGCCCAACAAGAAGACATAACCGTCATCAATATATATATTCTCCAAATATAAGGGCGCCCAAATATATAAAACAAGTACTCACTGATCTTAAGGGAGATATTGACAGAAACGCCATAATAGTAGCAGATCTTAACAACACTCACAGCTCGAGACCAATCATCTGGACAAAAAAAATCAAGAGGAACATAGCAATGTTAAAGGAAATCATAAAAGCAATGGACCTAACAGAAATATACAGAACTTTCCATCCCCAAAGAAATGAATACACTTTGTCCTCACGTACACACACAGGGGACATTCGCAAGGGGTGACCTGTGTGTCCCAAAGTCCCCTCTCCCCAGAGCCCTGCCCCATCAGGGCAAGATGGACAAACCCTTGGCCAGACTCACTAAAAAAAGGAGGAGATGGGGAGGAGTCTCATGAATAGGACTGCGAATGGAAGAGGAGATAACACCACAGACACCAAAGTATCATGCGAGGCTTCTATAAACAACTATATGCAATCAAGCTAGAAAAAAAAATGGAAGAAATGGAAAAGTTCCTAGAAATAAAACATTCTAAAACTGAACCAAAAGAACTAGAAACATGAACAGGCCAACTGTGAATCCGCTGCTCCTGTCTACCATTTTTTTCCTTCTGATTTTTAGTAGATAGTAGAGAGGAACTGAGAGAGGAGGGGAGAGAGAGAGAGAGAGAGAGAGAGAGAGAGAGAGGGAGAGAGAGAAGTAGGGACACCTGCAGACTTGCTTCATTATTTATAAAGCATCCCCCACTGCAGGTGGGAGTTGGTGCCCAACCCATGTCCTCTATGGAAACACAGTCAGAAGATGGAAGTTCAGAAGTCGATCCTATTTACCATAGCAGCAAAAACAATCAACTAAGAGTAAGCCTAACAAAAGAACTAAAATACTTACATATATTTTTAATCTTGGATACTTTTCTTTATGTATTATCCAACAATTAATGAGTTTATAAAACATATTTACAAGATTCAAATAAGCCCATAGCTGTCTGATTATCTAGAAATCTTTACTTGGTTCATTTAGTTCACTTATGTTATTCTACAGTTGATAGCAATTTTTTTCCTTTGGCTGCATACCAATTGCATTTATTATTTTTTAAATTTTATTTATTTATTTATTTATTTATTCTCTTTTGTTGCCTGTTGTTTTATTGTTGTAGTTATTATTGTTGTCATTGTTGTTAGATAGGACAGAGAGAAATGGAGAGAGGAGGGAAAAACAGAGAGGGGGAGAGAAAGACAGACACCTGCAGACCTGCTTCACCGCCTGTGAAGCGGCTCCTCTGTAGGTGGGGAGCTGGGGGCTCGAACTAGGATCTTTATGCCAATCCTTGTGCTTTGTGCCACCTGTGCTTAACTCAATGCGCTACCACCCGACTCTCCCCAATTGTAGTTCTAAATCCTATCAACTTTTTAAAATACAAACTCTGAAATGAATATGAATATTTCTAATTTATGACCCCAAATTATTTTTAAATAATCTTCTCTGCTACCATAATACTGACATTTACTTCAATCTCATCCCAAATTTCACCACCTCTCAAATCTTGTCACATTATTAGAAACTCAAAAGATCTGGGTGAAATCCAGGAGTTCAGCCATGATTGTGTGACCTTGAGAAAAGTCTTAGCATCTCTTTAGGCATGTTGCTTTCTGTTAACATATCAAAAGAAGCTTTAGAAAACATATTTAGAAAATACACCTGCAGGGGTGAAGCTTCACATGTAGTGAAGCAGTGCTTCAAGTCTCTCTCTTTCCCTCTTTATCTCGCTTTCCTCTCAATTTCTCTCTGTCCTATCAAATAAAATGGGCAGTAGCACAGCGGGTTAAGCACATGTGGAGCAAAGCACAAGGACTGGCGTAAGGATCCAAGTTCGAGCCCCTGGATCCCCGCCTGCAGGGGAGTCGCTTCACAGGTGGTGAAACAGGTCTGCAGGTGTCTGTCTTTCTCTCCCTCTCTCTGTCTTCCCCTCCTCTCTCCATTTCTTTCTGTCCTATCCAACAACAACAACAACAACAACAAGGGCAACAAAAAGGAAATAAATAAATATTTTTAAAAATCTTTAAAAAAAGATGTTATATTCAACAAAACAAATTTATGAAACCACACCCAACTAGAATATTCTGAACATTGGTTGGTGTTTTCTAATGTTAGTTACTTGTATATTCGTGTTTTAACAGTATTTGTGTTTTAAAAAACTACTGCGAATCAAGTTCATGCCACTCCAAATCTTTATAGGAATGTCTAGGGGAAAATTAAGCCATCTTTAGCATAATCCCTTTACAATCCTTAGCTTATAAAGTGTCGTACAGATCAGAATAGAGTCTGAGAAGATGGATTTTCTTTATGATGCAATGTTCTCCTGAAACTTGGTAGGCTCATGGAGTCTACTTTATTGTCCTGAAATCTTGAGAGCAGTGCTGTTCTCCCACTTCCGAGTCCATACTGGTCCTGGGCTCACATCTCAGAACAAGTGAAAAATTAACTTTTCACTGAATGATGAATGAAACCGTGTGGTTTCAACTGACTGTGAAGATGTCTGCCAAGCTACCCATACAGTGTGCTGGGTTTGTAGCAAAAGTATCAAGAACTCTCAAGGGATGCCTCTGAAAGGCACGTAGTGGTTTCCTTTACATTCACAGACACATACCCTGCAGGAACACTATCGTTAAGTTTGCAGTAGAATTGTGCATATGAGACCATCAGGGCAAAGTGAGAAAAATGATATTTGAGCTTGAATTACTCACATAGAATCTTTGTTTTATTTAAAAAATGCTAAGTCTTTAAATTTATTTTTTTATTTATTTATTAGGCAGAGGCAGAGAGAAATTAAGAGAGGGATAGGAGGTAGAGAGAGACAGAGACACCTGCAGCTCTGTGCCAGGCTAGCTTCGCGGGTGGGAGACAGACGACCAGGGACTCAAGGCTGAGCTGATTCAATCTTTATTGATGAGCGGGGATGTAGTGCAATCTATCTAATGTCTATTCATTAGACAATCCTGTCCTTTATCTCTCCTGAGGCGGAAGTGTCAGGAAGAGGGAGTACGTAGGATGGGGGTGGGGAGAAGGAAAAAGAGCAGGAACCAGTGGGGATTAAACGGTGGAAATCAGGATGTGACTAGGAGAGGGGGAGGAGTGAAAGAAGAGTGAGAACCAGTGGGGATGAAACCAGTGCAGGTCTCAGACAAAACAATGATTATGTAAATAGACCACAACGTCAAGCAATGCAGGGGAACCTGGCTTGCCACGAATAGAAACAGAAGCAGAACTAGCCAGAAAGAGAGAGAGAGAGAGAGAGAGAGAGAGAGAGATTGGATATATCAAAGAAGAGCTAATATAAAGGACAGCTATACAAGTGAATATGATCAAGGTGCTCTCATTGTGACGCATATTAAATTCAGTGATGGCACAGAAACAGCAGTTTCTTTTTTTGAAATGTCTTCATTGGGGGATTAATGGTTTACAGTCGACAGTAAATACAATAGTTTGTACATGTATAACATTTCTCAGTTTTCCACATAACAATACAACCCCCACTAGGTCCTCCTCTGCCATCCTGTTCCAGGACTGGAACCCTTCCCTGATCCCCCCCACCCATCCCAGAGTGCAACACACCAACTTCAGTAGTGCCACAGGGCTCTGGGGAGGGGAGGTTCCTGGACACAGGGGTGAGGTCGTCTGCCCAGGGAAGTCAAGGTGGTGTCATGGCAGCGTCTACAACTTGCTGGCTGAAAGGCAGTGAGACATAAAGCAGGACAAATTGTTTAATGAGCAGGAGCACAAAAGTAGGAATAAAGCATACTGAATTAGGGGTCTTTGTGTGGGAATGAGGTAGGAAGTCTATTTTAGGTATGTTCTAAGGGGCCCATGACTTTTTGCCTGAGCCCAATAGCTAACATGCAGATGGACTAAAAAGTATTGTCTGGGGAGATGGTTTCAAAGTTGGGAATAGAATTAGAAAGCTGGATCAAGTCAGAGAGTAGCTCCTAAATACAGAAAAGATATATAAATACCATTAACTGTAAATCCCATGGATCTGACCCAGGACGCATGTCTATTCCTATTCAGCACAGGAGCCTGTGTGCCCTCCGAGTCCCTGTCAGTCTGAGCTCACAGTCCATGGTCACAGCTGGAACATTCTAGGCTGTACTCATGTCAGTACGAGTTTCCAAGCTAAAGAGAAGAAAAGAAAATTTACAAAGCTTAAGACGTTCCACTCCAAAATAACCATAAGCCAGTGGAGTAATATTTCAAAAGATTTGTTTTCGTTTTTTTTTAGTCTCATAAAATTTTATTTGGAACCAATAAGTCATATAGTTTCTATATCACAGGAATATATATGATCCTAATCTTCCCCAATAAATGGCACTGTGGTATTGGGCCAGGTCCCTGAGTAATCCCCACACTTCTCTAGCCACAGAAAATAGTCCTTCAACATTACAGAATGAGGTTCTCTAACCTAGTCAGGAGAAGCAGAAATGGAACAAAGACAGTGTGACTAACAGAGGATTGCAGATAGTTCTGTTCACCAAGGAGTCAAGGGATACTTGTGCACTTCCCGCAGTTTTTAACGTCAAAATCGGCGAGTATAAGAGCAGATACAAATTAACATGAGGACACCAGAGCAGAGTGTGTCTCTCAATTCAGTTATTCAAAGAAGTAGGAATAAGTAAAGACAATAGCCTTAGATCTGTTTTGTCTAAAATCCTACCCACCATCTAGACATCTGGTGACAAATAATTGGAACAAACATTAAGGATGAAAACAGAAAGCGATGACTCCAAGGATTAGTGATCAACAACTCAGGTAAGACCAAAGCCCAAGGGATGAAAATGGTTGTGATAAAGCTAACATTTTTTTTGTACATAAAGAATTGATATTGTATCTACATTTATTTCTTAAACACTGGTTTATAACATAAAATAATTTAAGGATGTAGTAGAGACATTGCATGAGACAAATGGCGGACTGGTGGTGGCGCACCTGGTTGAGGGCCCAGGTCACAATGCGCAGGGACCCGGGTTTGAGCCCCAGTCCCCACCTGCAGGGGCAAAGTTTTTCGAGTGGTGAAGCAGTGTTGCAGAGATCTCTGTGTCTCTCTCCCTCTCTATCAGCCCCTTCCCTCTTGATTTCCTGCTGTTTGTCTCTATCCAGTAAATAAATAAAGATAATAATAAAAAAGGGCAAAAATTCCTCAGCTAGATACAAATGGCTGAGGCACAGTGCCCTCAGTCTGGCCAATGGCTAATGCACAGTGCTGCCCTCAGTCTGGCCAATGGCTAAGACTGACGGATTTGTCACTGGACGCTCAGCAAGATAACTCATCTTCCCTCCGTCAGTGGAAGTGTCACATCTTTGACTCTCACAGCATTTGTTATGAATAAACCAGATTGGCCTTGCTACCGTCTGAAATTCTATAACAAGTAGTTTTCAGTTTTGGCCAGATTTCTAAAGAGAATTGCAGAATTTTCACCACTGCAAATCCAAGGAAATCAGAATATAAACCCACTGTCAATATATTTTCCTTTTTGACATACAGAGTTATGCTATAACTGCTAACTTGAAATTTGAAATGCAATGATATCTTATCTCAAGGCTCTGTAAGGACTCTTGGCTTCAGGAAGTTCACTTTGCTCCTCTTGCTGTACCTCCAAATTGTCTCCTGACTGAATGCACGATACTCTCACAGAGACAAGGCCAATTGGTTCAAACAGTCGCCTCAAGTCTAGTGGCCCATTTCTTTATCCCTCTATTTATATTCTTTTTTTTACTGGTGCCCAAGATGAAGGGTGTTTCCGTGAGCACTATATGGAGTTGTATTTTCACTCCTGGTTTGTGAGACGCTTCCTTATGTCAACGTGAACATATTACAAACTGAGTGGAGGTCTCTGAGTTCTAAGAAGATGCACGAGATGGAAATTGGCAAATTGGAAGTGGCACTTTGGAGTGTCTGGTGAAATTATGGGAAAGTGGTTTAGATGGTGATCCAGGCCAGACATTGAGCGTGTTCATGCCAGGGGAGCCAAAGCAAGACTGATTCCAAAACACTGGGGTAAAAGCTGCTTAATTAGGGAAGCTTCTAGTTCTAAAGGCCGGGGGAATGAAGTGCTCGTTGGAGAAAGCTATTGGCCAGTTAATATGTCAGCCATGGTCTGAAGACTTTTTCTCTTAACATAACAATTTGTCTTTAGACTTTAGAAAACCTCTGGTAGACTCAAATCTCACCAAATATTTAGCGGTTTCGTGAAGTTTTTTTTTTCTTTTTCTTTTTGGTATTCATGTCAACTGTAGTTCTTCAGAAACCCATTTAAAAAATGTTGTTTCTTTTCCATATGGTATTCTGAAAGGGAACAGGGGATTACGAATTTAAGTCTGTGACAAAAAAGAATGGTCTTTGTAACTATTTCCGTACTTTCTAAGCCTTTTAAATGAATCTGATTTATACTGTGCCAAGGTTGAAGTCATGTTGATCATTAGGGTTGTGATTAACTAAAACATATTCCTTTGGCAATTGGAATGACTGTATGGAGGGCATATTGTAGATCTTTTTCTTTTTTCGTTGCTATGTTTTGAAGTTAGACTGCCTGACTCTGTACATGAATGAGAAGAAGAGTGAATCGCCCTAGTTTCATCTCAACACGTTGAAAACATGTTCTGCACAGTTTCAAAGCCTAAGACTCTCAGCAAAGCCGTTCTTGGCCTATTGTTGGTATGCTTGAGACCCCTTCTGTTACATTTGGTTTAAATCCCCCCTGCTTAACACTATTCTATTTACATAACCACTGCATTCTATTTACATAACCGCTGTTAACAAGCACCACCCTCCCTCCAGGGCATTGGTGGTTCAGTGATAGGATTCTCGCCTGCTCCGCCCCCTCCTTGTCACACTCTGATTTTCACCAGTCACTTTTCTCTCCATCCTCTCTATGTCACATCCTGTTTCCACCCTACTTGGCAAGTATATATAAAGACAGCATTGTGAGTTTTACAGTACTGTACCTTGAGTTCAGCTTAGCTCATCTTAGATTGTGCTGCGTCCTGCATGAATAAACAGATACTGCCTACAGCTCAACTATGAGTCCCTGGTCGTCTGTTACCCGCCCGTGAAGCCAGCCCATTGAAAACAACATAACCTGTCGAAAACAACAGTCTACACCAGTGCTTTATTATAGACATTAAGGACACCGGAATTTCTTAGCTTTTCAAACTCTTGAGGCTGTAACTTTCCCCATGAATATGACTCTATTAGACAAGCGAAATACTGTGTCCTTCTGAGAAGCTTTAAAGAAACTGCCAAGCCCACGGCCACACTTGCTACCCTGTGACAACTCTCCCTCGCTCGGTCAGCCTTCCAGCTGAAGTCTGTGTTTTCTGCTCTAAGGCAGCCAACCACAGTCTGGACAAGGCCAGGGCAGGACCAGCCGGAGAACTTCCCTCTCCCATCTCTTGCTTGGAATTTGACTGAGAAATGCACAGAGTTGAGGTCAGGAAAGAGAAAAGACTTTAAGAGTATGGTGAAAGAAAGTGGGAAACACAGTCACGTCTTTCATATAATCCAGTATAAAACAACAAGAAATAAAAGGAGAGTCAGGTTGAAGACTGGCTGCAGACATGGTAAAACATCTTGGGAAAGCTGTGCATAGCCTGAGCTTCAGTTTATTAAAAATATTGCTGTGTTCTGACTGATTTTTTCCAGTTCCTATCCTGTCCTTACAACTGATCTCCACTAACAGAAATGTAAAAGCTCCCTGGGGCTGGGTGGCAGATCAGCCAGTAGAACAGCATGTTACTAATGTACTAGGACCCGGGTTCAAGCCCCTCGCCCCCACGTGGAAGGTGGGGAAGCTTCACTAGTGGTGAAGCAGGGCTGCAGGTGTCTCTCTGTCCCTCCACTTCTCTATATTCCTTCTAAATTTCTCTCTGTCAAATAAAATAAAACAAAGTTAAAATAAAATTACTTTTAAAATTTAAAATTTCTCTCTATCCATCAAAAATAATTAAATTTAAAAAAGAAACATAAAATGTTCCTAGTTTTCTTACTAACGGTATTGTACATCTGAATAAACAATTCATTTATAATGAAATGAAACATCTGACTTGTAGGTAGCTATTATGACAGATCCTGTAAGATTCTAAAGACAAACTTTATAATTACTGATTACAAGGGCATCATTGGCTTAAAGAAGTCAGTGGTTTGGGGTTGTAACTGGTTAGACAATAGAGTATTGATAGAAGCTATGAGGTCTTAAAAGTGCGTCCACCTTTCAGCCATCACATTGCAGATGCTGCCATGACGCCATCCTGACCTCCCTGGGCAGATGCCCTCACCATGTGTCCTGAAACCACCTCCCCTCCCCAGAGCCCTGCCCCACTAGGGACAGACAGACACAGGCTGGGGGTGTGGATCCACCTGCCAACACCCATGTCCAGCGAAGAAGCAGTGACAGAAGCCAGAACTCCCACCTTCTGTTCTCCATAAAGAATTTGGGTCCCTGCTCCCAGAGGGATAAAGAACAGGGAAGCTTCCAGTGGAGGGGATGGGCAGGGATCTCTGGTGGTGAGAACTGTGTGGGATGGTTCCCCTGTTATCTTATAATCTTGTTAATCATTATTAAATAATTAATAATTTTTCAAGTGTGTACTTAGTAGCCAAACTATCTGTTTACAAATCCTGATCCCAACACCACTAGCTGTATAGCCCTGTGTGGAAAATAATCTACTTCTTTGTCTCTAGGTCACCACACCTGGAGTGAGCAACAACCTTCTAGAACCTACTTCATAGTGTTTTTGAGAGGATTGTATGAGGTGAGCTCTTAAAGGGCTGAGACTAAGTGAGGGTGCCCATACCCTGAAATCTTGATGGAGAAGGGAGAAACTGGGTAGATTTGAAGCAGCTTTGCATAAACAGAGTGCTCCTGGAAAGACCGTCTGTGCCAACCCAGGCTGACTGGTTGAGGAGGCCACACCTAGATTCCAGAGACATCCGCGGAGCAGACACCTACTCGGTGCCTTGTGCCAGCAGGGCAGCGGGGCTCCTCTGCCTTCCCACTCCACTGGTCTTCTCCTTCGCCACACCTGTGCTCTCAGTGCTGCTGTGGTATCTGTTTGACTTCCTCCTACGTGATTCTATTCACTCCTCACACTTTCTTTCACCCCTCCTCGTACTTTCTTACAGGAAAGAAGCAAGGGTGATTATCTTTACGACATACGGAACCACACAAACCTACATTTCCCACTTGGCTCCGGTATGCTCCTGAGTCAATCAAGACCATCTGTGCTTGCATATCCAATATCCCCCAGTCCATCCCAACCCCTAAATCTAATCCTTTCTGTGTAATTTAACAGGGTCTTTGTGCTACAAAGCTCTTAATAAATTTTAAACAAAATCACCTTAATACACAGCAATTGCTAAATGCAATATGGAAATCTTCATTTCTCTCGCCAGCTATAAATTCCAGAGACTGTAACTGCTTGTATAACTTACAGGAGGACGCTGTGATAGAAACCATCCAAGATGTGTTTCTTAAAAACTGCTCCTTTGGGAAATCTAGCAACGTATGGCCTTCAACCCCATGGGAAAAGGATGCAGTGACTGGACAGCAGAATTGTCCTGGGCCTTTCTCTCACTGGCTTTTGACAGACAAGCCTGAGTCTGTCCTGTGTTGCTTGATTGCCAGCCGTTGATGTGCTGTTATTATTACCACAAATATCTGGGTATACGCTCTACTGGCAAAAGGGAGCCTAGTGACAAAGTGATACCATCACAGCATCTAGAGTATATAATAGTGAATTACAGGCATGGAGAAGCAGTAGAGATCACCAGGACTTTCTATAATATACTTAGAACATTAACGGTCTGTAAAAAGCCTTTCAGTGAATTTGGAACTGTCTAGTGTTTCCTTAAGGAATTCCTGGAATCTTTTTGCTCTGGTAAATCTTTGAAATTGTTTGAATTTCACTGGATCAATACCCAGCACACTATGCAGATTCTGAACATACAGCAATAGATCAGATACATATTCTGCGTCCCACACAGGCTCCAGCGCAGACAGGGCTCAGTAGGGAGAGCTCGGAGCTTGCATGTGTGAGAAACCAGATGTGATCTCTGTCATGAAATGCGTGTGTTATCTGAGCACAGACAGGGGTTCAGGTGGATTCTATGGAACAAATCAGAGTTGTTGTGTATGTGTACACACATCTGTGTGTGTGTTATCTGAGCTGAGACAGGGGGTCAGGCGGATTCTACTGTTTCCTTACACATTTCCTCTGTTGGAGATGCAAGACAAACAAACAAACAGAAACCCAACATTCATTTATCACTTGAGTTCCTTTTCACTTTAGTGACCCTGACTCCCGACTTCTTTTATGCTTTTAAATTAATTACTTAATGTATTGATTATTATTGTGTAGCCAGGTTCTTGGACATATTGAATTTAGCTGCTTGGGGTCTTTTAAGTTTTTTTTTTGTTGTTGTTGTTGTTTGTTTTTTGAAAGGGACAAAAAGGAGAGAAGCAAAGGGAGAGAGGCAGAGGGAGCACAGCAGCTAATCTTGAATGCAGAATGAAGAGGGGTGAGCCGGGCCGGTGTGCACATGGAGGAGAGACAGTGCACTCCCAGGGAGCTGTTTTCCTAGCCCTCCAATGTCTTATGTTTCCATATTGTTACTCAGCGTTGATTTTTAAGATATCTTTCTGTTACTCGGCTACACCCCATAGCGCTTACACACCCATGCCCTCTTGTTGCCAGGCCGTTTCCATGGGAGACATTTTCTGCTATATTTAGATGTGGACTTTCTAGGCCTTAAGGTGAACCCGCGCTAAACTTATTTTAATTAAATCATACTAGACCTAGGTGGGAGGTTAGAGTTTTATGTGCAAAACTGAGAAATGTTACACAGGTACCAACTGCCGTACTTTGCTGCCGACTGTAGATTATTAATTAGCAATAGATCAGACTAGAATGGATGGACTACATCCAGCCTGCGGCTTCAGGGACATGGCCTCCAGCCCTCGGGACACACAGTCATACCACAAGGTAAAACCAGAGAGAAATGGTGCGAGGGACAGGTGACTTCTTAGGTCCAACCCCGTCCTAGAAACTGTTTTGTTTGGTCAGGATGTTGTCACTTTGGGAGGGTAAAAATATGGTTTCCTTCATCACAAACTTAGAGGACATTGTATGCTCTGATTCTGCCGGGATAGCCTGAGGGTGCTTCTTCCCGAGCTAGTGCTCTCTGGGTTGGAGAGAACTCAAGTGGAGCTGATTTAGGCTGCTGCGTGGGAGAGGGATCAGGAACTCGTCCCGCACTAACTTCGCAGGAGATACACTCTGGAACTCTCGGAGCCGGAAAGCAATTTCCAAGTGTCTTTAATCAGAAGAGCAGCTGTTTTTATACTCTCCAAGTAGGGTGGAAACAGGATGTGACATAGAGAGGGTGGAGCGAAAAGTGACTGGTGGAAGATCAGGGTGTGACAAGGAGAGGATCAGGGTGTGACAAGGAGAGGGGGTGGAGCAGGTGAGAATTCTACCACTAAACCACCAATGCCCTGGAGGGAGTGTGGTGCTTTATGTAAATGTAAAAGTGATTTATGTAAATAGACCAAAGCTTTGAATGGGATCAATAAATCCCTATATAGGCATATGGTTAAGCGAAAGCTAGGGGGAGCTGGCATACTACCCAACATGATTCTGGAAGAGTAGTTAGTGCTTTCTTATAAGAAGACCTGAAGGGAGTATTCCTGTTTCTTCAATCTTATGGAAAAGCTTAAGAAGCATGGGTACTAACTGTTTCCTGAAAGTTTTGTAGAATTCGTTTGTGAAGCCGTCTAGTCCAGGACTTTTGTTGTTGGGGAGATTCTTAATAACGGTTTCAATTTCTTTGTCTGTGATTGGTGCATTTAGATTTTGTAGTTCTTCTTGGTTCAGTTTTGGAAGGGCATATGCTTCTAGGAATTCTTCCATTTCTTCCAGATTCTCTAGCTTGGTGGCTTATAGTTCTTCATAGAAGTTTCGCAGGATTCTCTGGATTTCTGTGGTGTCAGTTGTGATATCTCCTCCATCGTTTACAATTCTATCAATTTGAGTCTTCTCTCTTTTTTGTTTGGTGAGTCTGGCTAAGGGTTTGTCAATTTTGTGGTGAGGGGTAAACATGCAGCTTCCTGGGCCAGTGGGGGGGGTGGGAGTGGGTGGGAGGATGGGTCACAGTCTTTTGGTGGTGGGAATGGGGTTTATGTACACTCCTAGTAAAGTGTAGTCATATAAATCACTAGTTAATTAATATGAGAGGGGGAAAATTAATTGTATGTCTCGAAGTTTTTTAAAACACAGACTGAATCTTTTTAATATATAGGCTGTGTATTTGATATGCAGACTCTCTCAAAAGCCTAGACCAAGTAGATCAGAAGCAACCAATAGCACAGCTATATACAAGATACCGGGTACTGTACAGCAAACCCTAACAAAAGGACTTTTCAAAGGTAACCCAATTACCAAATAATGTAATGATAACATTAACTATCAATTGTCTTTTTGAACCCTAAGACAGCAGGAACCTCACATCTCCACTATGGAGCCTCTACTTCCCCCAGTCCTGGAACCCTTGGATAGGACCCACTTTCCCGCATGCCTCTCCCAATCCATATCAAATAATATTGCATCTGCCGATCACAACCTAACCAACGCAACGATTGCCACCTCAACATGCTTCACTTCAGACTGTGTCCAGAGACTTCATGTGTGGAATGACAACCCCTCAGCTTCATTACTCGGGTGAGACCTTTCCTTTCATAGTATACTCTAATTTCATCTCAGGTGGTTCACTTTCTAACAAAGTCCCAAAACCTAGATATACACCAGTTTCTGTGAGAGAGAACATATGTTCACACGTATCCATAAACTACTGCAAAATATATACCTGAAAGCAGAAGTACACTAGAGTTTGCAGTGAGTATCCCCCTAACACTTCCTCTCCACTATTCCAAGCTTTGGGTCCATGATTGCTAAACAATTTGTTTGGCTTCGTATGTTAACTCTCTTTTCAGTCACCAGTTTCCAGATGTCATCAGGATGCCGGCCAGGCTTCCCTGGACTGAAGACCCCACCAATGTGTCCTGGAGCTCCGCTTCCCCAGAGACACACCTTACTAGGGAAAGAGAGAGGCAGACTGGGAGTATGGACCGACCAGTCAACGCCCATGTTCAGCGGGGAAGCAATTACAGAAGCCAGAGCTTCCACCTTCTGCAACCCACAATGACCCTGGGTCCATGCTCCCAGAGGGATAGAGAATGGGAAAGCTATCAGAGGACGGGGTGGGATATGGAGATTGGGTGGTGGGAATTGTGTGGAGTTGTACCCCTCCTACCCTATGGTTTTGTTAATTTATCCTTTCTTAAATAAATAAATAATAAAAAAAGAAGACCTGAAGCCTTTTCTCATAATGATGGTGAACTGCAAAAATAATTTTCAAATGAGAAAGTAAGATGAGCCCTAGTGTCTTGCTCTCTGGTCAGCCTGCGGGGGGACAAAATGCAAATCCCAGTGTTCACATCAGAATGTGCACCTGACAAGGCCACGGTGGAAAACAAAACCCAGACAGACCGTGAGCTCATGGAATTTACAGATCAGTGGGGGAGACAGAAAACAAACGAGTGCAAAAGACGGGTGGGAGTCTAACACTTGAGTAGACTTGGCACAAAGAACATCTGAATGATCTGATTTTAGGAACTCAGTTTCCACTTTGCTGCCACCCAGTTTAGAAGCCATCCCCAATGCCGTCCTCGTCAGAAAGGCCAAATCCCTTCTTCAGATAAAGGACTTTCCAATCCACAATATGTCCAGACATTTTTCTTTTTAATTGAAGAACCATTCTCTTATTTTCAAATTGTTTGGCATGTTCAGATACATTTTTTTTTTTTTTTGGCCAGAACATTAGTCAATGATTAATGATCCTGAGAGAAAAAAAGAAAAGTTTTTCACACAAATTTTCTGAGAAACTGATTAATCTCTTTCTAATGCAGCAGTGAGAGCAATAAACTTGAACCAAAAGTAACCTTGACAGGAATTGTCATACTTATTTATTCCACTCATCTGAGGAGAATCTGGCAGGTTCTTGAACATGCCTCTAGGAGATAAGCAGTCAGAAAGTGCTTTGAATAGTTATGGAAATAATAGTCAACCCCTATCTGTGACCTTGGGAGAACCACTGCAGTTTCCAAAGGAGGGGATGGGAGCACAGAACTCTGGTGGTGGGAACGGAGTGGAATTATACCCCTGTGAACTTACAGTTTTGTAAATCAATATTTAGTCACTAATAAAATTAAAATAAAAAAAAAGTGACCTGGGAAATGGTGGAATGGGTAAGGCATTGGACTCTCAAGCATAAGGTTCCCAGTTCAATCCCTGGAAGCACATGTACCAGAGTGATGTCTGGTTCTTTCCTTCTCTCTTCCTGGTTTCTCATGAATAAATACATAACACCTTTAAAAGAAACTTTAAGAGAAAAAAAAGTTTAAAAAAGAAAGAAAGTACTTTGACTCCTGGCACCTAGTCCAGTAGTCTGATAAGTGTGATTTGGCCACCTTTCTTCTGGTTTGTGACAAACAGTAGGATTTTCTATGGTTATTTTTGTACACTGTTATAAAAGAGTAGACTTTCCTTTTATGTATGTGGGCATGATAGATAGAAAGGATTACAAAGGAAAAATTATACGGAAACAACAAACTTGATTGACTCCTGGGACTGCAAGTCTGAAAACCAGTACTCTTCTCTCCACATTATCAACTTCAGGGTGTTTATAAGGAACTTCTGGGTTTTTCTTTTTAAGTCTCTTAGAAAACATTAGTGTGTTACTTGCTGTGGAGATCACACATAGAATGAATTATAGCAAGAGGGCTGTCTACTTCTCCATTCTATAGGGATAACTACTTGTATGAGATGAAAAAAAATACTATGGAGTTTGCTCTGGTTGGGAGAATTGAAGGTCTCTAGCAAAGGATGTATTGATACTAAGGGGATTTGAGCATTCTCTCTTTTCACAATCACTTTTAGCCACGATGATTACGTAGAATATGCGGCTGAAAGGTTGCATAAGTGGTACTACTACCCACTGGGCATTTCTCCTCAGGCATGTGATGCATGTTAATACACTCACCCATCTAACAAATATTCACTGAGCGCTTCATATAAGATTGCGACTCTGCTGAATCCCCAGGCCATAAACGCTGGAAGGAGGCAGCCCCTAGACCATGGGAAAGACAAGACTCAGAGTAAACAGATATTCATAAAATATTTTGTATGTCCCAATAAAGAAAAAGAAGCCATGAGAGGAAAAAGGAAAATTAAGACTAAGAGACACAAATACAGAAAAATAAAATATATACATTTAAGTTGAGGCCTGAAGTCTGATCAAGAGTAATGCAGAGGAAGAGGGAGTAGAAAAGTGATTAATTTCTCTTCTCTCAACCACTCTAAGTCCAGTGGTGCCAGATAAAGTAAGGTCTACAAAAGCTGGATAAGGACAAGAGACCTGCACACTTTAATGATGCTTTTTTGGTCTCTACCAGGTCACCCCATCACTTGGGGCCTTAGTCAGAGAGTCCTGGGATTCTCACACAGATATGATGGGCCTAGACCTCTAACAGATCCCTCTCTCCACCATCACTGGTCATCTCCTTCAGGGACAACATCATAAACCCTCTTGTGGGCCTCTATAGGACCTTGCCCTCAATGTAGAACAACAAAGGTAGAAACTGCCCCACTCTCTGCAGGGAGGCTGGTCAGCCTGCTCTGCCCCTCGAGGAAGACGGGTCCTGACATGAGAGCAGCCTAGAAGGTTCCCATCTGTGACCATGGACTGTGAGCTCAGACTAACAGGGACTCGGAGGGCACGCAGGCTCCTGTGCTGGATGTGACTAGACATATATGAATATGGGCCCTAGGTCAGATCGATGGTGTTTACAGTTAACAGTATTTATATATTTTTTTCTTGTATTTGGGAGCTTCTTTCTTCCCTGATCCGGCTTTCTAGTTCTCTTCCCAACTCTGACATCGTCTCCCCAGATAATACCTTTAGCCCACCTGCATGTTGGCTGCTGGACTCAGGCAAAAATTAGTGAGGTCATGGGCCCCTTGGAACGTCCCTAAAATAGACCTACTGGCCTTTGTCTAAATGGAGACCCTAATCTCATCTGCAATATTTTTACCTCTAGGTTCCTGGTTATTTAACATGTTTTCCTACTTTATATCCTAATGCTTTTCAGCTGCCAAGTTGCAGATGCTACCATGATGCCAACCTGACTTCCCTGGACATAGTTGGGTCGCTTTTACTATGACTGGATAAGTCATATTAAATGACTATATAAGTATTCTTTCCCTTCATATAGTGCAGTTTAGTACTCTTCCAAAGAGACCAAGTACTGTGAGTGAGGATTCAGGGAGAAGATGGAACTTTTGAGTCAGAGTATTTGAATTGGGACGATGCAGCAGTGTTTAATCTCACAGCTAAAGCTCCAGGAACATGAGAGTCCAAATTATTTCTGTCCTAGATTATGACTACCACTTTGAAGTCTTTGAGAGAAAGTCCCAGGGCTAAATTTGAGACTTTCTACTTTAAAATCATTACAGCATTCTAAAAAAATGACAAATCCTGAGCACAAATATCAAAAAAAAAAAAAAGAAAGAAAGAAAGAAAGAAAGAAAGGAAAAAAGAAAGAAAGAAAAGGTAATAGAGGCATTGGATAACAGAAAGATGAAAAAGACCATCCAAACGGCTGGGCCAAAGGATGACTGAGTAGAAATAATAACTATCTGCAAATGTTGGAGCGGAGTATGGACCACGAAGGGGAGAGGAATGTCTCTGCATTACCCAAAGGGATATAACTAAGACAAATAAAATTCAGTCGAGAAAAGAAAAATTTAGGCAGACTCTGAGGAAAAAAAGGGCCAAGTCTTGCAGTCATTCACAGCAAGTGGTAGAAACCCCATCACTTGAATTGTTTTCAGTGAAGTGGAAAATTTGTTCTACTTAAGAGGACTATCCAATTCTAGAGGAGGGCTTGATGATGACTAACAAATTCTTTTCATCTTTAATTTCTAAAGTTTTGGAAAAGAATGAAGTAAGAATGTGAAAATGAGAAGACAACTGGTAGAAAGTCTTAAATAAAAAAGTTTAATCTGAAAACCATAGACTAACTGAGATAAACAATGAATAAGAGGAAATGTGCTAAACTAGCAATTTCAGTAAATATATATAAACTTAAAGCAAGGCAAAAGAGAGCTTGAGTATCTATTTAAAGACCTTTATTTTTCTATTCATAGTAAAATATCAAACTCACCTCAATATTCCTCTTCAGTAATTTAAATATTGTTGTGATTACATATGAATTAGACTAGAGCAGCTGTGTTTTAAGACTCCAGGAAACCTGGGGCCTTCAGAAAGATCGAGATGATCTTAACTGATGACATGGACCCACAGTACTGTGGACGCAATGAATAAGACGGGTCATGATTAAGCAAAGCATAATTAAGTCATTAAATATACAAATCATACAAACGTATTGATCACTTGGTGTAGGCAAAGTCTCGGGTAATGTCATGAATACAAAGAGGCAGGAGACCTGCTTGTTTTTCTCTTTAAGCACTTTGTCTCCTGAGAAGGAGAAAATGATAAACACCATGGGGCCGGGAGGTGGTGCAGCTGGCTGAGCGCACGTGTTACAGTGCACAAGGACCTAGGTTCGAGACCCCGGCCCCCACCCGCAGCGGGAAAACTTCGTGAGTGGTGAAGCAGGACTGCAGGTGTCTCTGTCTCTCTCCGTTTCTATCCCCCACTTCCCTCTTGGTTTCTAGCTGTCTCTACCCAATAAATAAGGAGAACGTAAAACATAAAAAAGTCACCAAGTTCCAAGCCTTCTTGAACAGTGCTGTTTTTCTTACTCCTTCTCAAAGTCTTAAGTACTCAGCCTCCATCACTCTATCTTCTTCCACTATTCTCTCTTTACAGACTTCGACTCACCCGTTTCTTGTTGTCACAATGTAAAGGAGTCCGTTATTTTTCACTTTGCAGACTTAATCAGTGCAGGAGTCTGAACAGAAACCTATAACAACGATAAATATTTATTATGCCCTTAACCTATGCCAGGTACGGCGCAGAGTTCTTAACATTGCATTATTAAAAATATGTCAAAATGAAATGGTGACTTTTCTGGCATAAGAGAGATCTGGTGTAATAAATTTCCTTCAGATTGACAGGTAATCCTTCTCCAGTTACACAGTGTAAGTTTCTCCTGGGTGTTTAGAAGGAACAAGAGTTAAATGTGTTTGACCAAATGCAATGCGTCCAGCCGTAGCCTCCACAGTCATCACTGGGCTATTACATTTATGAAATTACTGTCTCCAAGCTGGGACACTGGAGGACAGATGCTCTCCCTTTAACGGCTTCAGTGGCTCAGAAGTTCACATGGTATTTTCCTTCCCCATAGAAAAACTCCGGAATGGGCCCGGGAGGTGCTGCACCTGGTAGAGTGCTCACATTACATGGCACAAAGCCCAGGTTCGAGCCCCTTAGTCCCCACCTGCAGAGGAAAAGCTTCACGAGTGGCGAAGCAGGGCTGCAGGTGTCTCTCCCTCTATCTCCTCTTTACCGCGCTAAAAACATCTCTCCTCATACCTGCTGACATACATGCTAATCAGGACTTAGTGAGTACATGTTCCTTTTCCTTCTTTCTTTCTTTAAAGTATCTTATTTACTTTTATTTATTATTATTAATATTTATTTATTTATTCATTTATTCCCTTTTGTTGCCCTTGTTGTTTTATTGTTGTAGTCATTGATGCCATCGTTGTTGGATAGGACAGAGAGAAATAGAGAGAGGAGGGGAAGACAGAGGGGGGAGAGAAAGACAGACACCTGCAGACCTGCTTCACCACCTGTGAAGTGACTCCCCTGCAAGAGGAGAGCCGGGGGCTCAGACCCGGACCCTCAAGCCGGTCCTTGCAGCTTCGTACCACGTGAGCTTAACCCGAGGTGCTACAGTCTTATTTTTATTTTTGAGAGAGGTGCAGAGAGAGAAAGACAGAGAGAAACACCAGAGCCCTGCTCAACTCTGGCTTCTGGTGGTGCGGGGGATTGAATCTGGGACTTCAGAGCCTCAGGCATGAGAGTCTCTTTGGGCCCTCCTCCATCGCTATCGAACAGGCCATGGCCGGTGCGCCGCTATGTTCCATCGTTGGGGAGCCAGAGACGACCCGAACTGCCCCTGCGGCTCCAGACAGACTATGACCCACATAGTCAACGACGGCCACCTCTCCAGATTCAAAGGAGGTCTCGAAACTTGACATCAGGCTCAACCTGACGCTGTTGACTGGCTACGGAAGAAGGGCAAACGCTAGAAGAAGAAGAACCATTATGCTATCTACCCCCACCCACCTTCTTTCTTTCTTTGCCTTTACAGGACATATTGATGTAGCAGTCAGGAGAGGAAGCTGGAGCAGATCCCAGGAGAAGTTCACAGTGTCTTACAAAATAGAAGGAAGAAAAATAGTCTGTAATAGGGATGCTTGATCCACTTCCACAGGTGCAGAGGAAACAAGATGATTTTAAAAATAAATCAATATTTTTGGTCAATTGACTTCTGCCGAGCTGGCTTCACGGGGGGAGACAGACGACCAGGGACTCATGGCTGAGCTGTAGGCAGTATCTCTTTATTCATGCAGAACGCAGCACAATCTAAGCCGAGCTAAACTAAACTAAACTAAACTAAAACGAACAATTCTGTCCTTATATGTACTTTCCAAGTAGGGTGTGAACAGGATGCAACGCAGAGAGGGTGGAGAGAAAAGTGACTGGTGAAAATCAGGGTGTGACAAGGAGAGGGGACGGAGCAGGCGAGAATTCTGCCACTGAACCACCAATGCCCTGGAGGGAGGGTGGTGCTTTATGTAAATGTAAAAGTGATTTATGTAAATAGACCGCAGCTTTGAGTGGGATCAAACCAATCCCTATACAGGCATACCGGTGCTTGGTTAAGCAGAAGCCAGGGGGAGCTGGCAGACTACCCAACAGACTTCCATGGCCCCACGCTGCCTCTTGAAACTCAGCGACTCCCTGACAGGCTCTGATCTCAGTGCATCAGCTCTGCCAGAGTTCTGGCCGCAGCTGAATAGCCAGGGGTCTGGGAGTCTAGGGCTGCTACAGGTCCTCTTGCTTCTCTGCCAGCAAGGCAATCGAGACTCTGTCTCTGTGCAGTAAATGAGGCCATCGGGCTTCCAGACCACATGCTTGATTTAAAGAAAAGTTATCAGAGATTTAATAATGATGAACAAGATTGTAAGATAACAGGGGTGTAATTCCACACAGTTCCCTCCACCAGAGTTCCCTGTCCCCTCCCCTCCACTGGAAGCTTCCCTGTTCTTTATCCCTCTGGGAGGATGGACCCAAATTCTTTCTGGGGAGCAGAAGGTGGGAGTTCTGGCTTCTGTCATTGCTTCTCCACTGGACATGGGTGTTGGCAGGTGGACCCACACCCCCAGCCTGTGTCTGTCTGTCCCTAGTGGGGCAGGGCTCTGGGGAGGGGAGGCTCCAGGACACACGGGTGAGGGCGTCTGCCTGGGGAAGTCAGGATGGAATCATAGTAATGTCTGCAACTTGGTGCTGAAATGTGATAAGATATAAAGCAGGGAAAAATGTTTAATAAACAGGAACCCCAAGGTAGGAATAAAACAGAAGAGATTTGAGGTCTTCATGTTGGAAGAAGTTAGGAAAGTCTCTTTTATGTGTGTTCCAAGGGGCCGATGACTTAACTGATTTTTTTTCCTGAGCTCAATAACCAACATGCGGGTGGACTAGAAATGTTGACTAGGAAGATGGTGTCAGAGTTGAGAATAGGTCTAAAAAGCTGTTATTAGGGCAGAGTGGTTCCAAAACATGAGGAAACATATTAATACCATTGACTGTTAACCCCATCAACCTGACCTAGGGCTTATATCTATTCATATTAATTAGTAACTGCAGCCTGCATTTTATCTTCTTGTGAGAGGGCACATATGAGGCCCAGAGGAAGATCCATGCACTGCTGTCATTTAGGGTGAACCAATCTTTCTTTTTACCACCTATCAGCACAGATGAGCCCAGTGCTGGGGCAAGGCAGGACATACTCTGGTGATGACGCCATTCCTGGCCATACCCTCAGGATTTTGACTGCTTTCTTATGCTTTTTTTTTTTCTTAAATGCATTAATAGCACAAAATAAAGCTTGATCCCATAGTCCTTAAAGGCCTTCTGTCCTCAGAAGCTTTCAAGTACCTCCAGTATTCTCCTAATGGGGCATTGTTTTTCTAAAGTATTTTATTTTTGAGAGAGATGCAGAGAGAGAAAGACACAGAAGAAACAACAGAGCATTGCTCAGCTCTGGTTTGTTGTGGTCTGTGTGTGTGTGTGGGGGAGTGGTTATTGAACCTGGGACCTAGGAGCCTCAGGCATGAGAGTCTCTGCATAACCATTAAGCTATTTACTTCCCCCCTGGGGGCATTGTTTTTCAAGACGATCCAGCTGACTTCCCCATGGGTGAAGGCTGCAACAATATAACCATACTGCATCTAGGCCTGGGTGAAGCCCCCACCTGCAAGGATGTCAGGTCATGATCCCCCCATTGGAGGAAGCGCTCACTCCATGACTCCACTCTGCAGTGCATCCTGGGACTCCTAACTCATTGATTGTTAGTGAATAGGTTCCTTGTAAAAGAGGTTTGAGGTGAAGGCTTGAATTTCCTTAATTTTATTCTTAACCAGAGCAAGGTTTAGGTTTGGTCTTAATGGAACCTGAAGCTTTCAGAGCCTCAAGCATGAAAGGCCTCTTGTAAACACAATGTTATCTTCTGTTCTGAGATGATGAGGATTGTATGCAGATTGGATGGAAAAATGCCCTGAGGAATTAATCCTGCTGGAGATAGAAACTCAGTGATGAGAAGGAGCCAAATTGGCCTGCAGAATGCCTAGTTGAGAGGCAATGTGGTTCTCAGTAGAGGTTCCAGCCAGTCCTCAGCGGAGTTTTAAAGCCACGAATAGGCCATCTGAGCATCCCCTCAGTCCAGCCCCTTCCCCACTCCAAAAAAAATGAACAAATAAAAACAATGAGACAGTATTTGTTCCCACTTCTGCAGTCTGTCCGTGGGAAGGAATGTTAGCCTTGGAGGAGATGGTCTCCTTGACATGAACCAAGTCCAGGGAAGAACTTAGTTCAGTACTATTCACAAGGAGCACTTCTGATGCTTGGATTCATGAGCAGTGTCATTGTAGAAAGGTAATTGTCTGAAATGTCATGATGATATCTACCACACCATTGCTATTGAATGTTCTTTTTGTTGGGACTAGAACTCGAGGCAGCCTTCAGTCTGGTGGCAAAGAAATTTGATCAAGTCTGTCTGATTAAACAGACGCTCTGAGAATTGGGACTTGTATAAGAAATAGGACTACTTCAACATGGCATTTTCACTTCAGACTGTGTTCAGAGACGCCAGGCGTGAGATGTCAACCCTTCAGCTCCAGTACCCTTCTGAGACCTTTCCTGGCTCACAGGACTCCTTAATTCCATTCCTGGTGGCGCACTTCCTAACAAAGTCTGGTCTAGATATAGACCAGGGCGCATGAGACAGGGCACATGTGCATATGTATCCATAAGTTAGGAGAAGATCCACACCTTAAAGTAACAGTGCCCAATAGTCTGCAGTGACTCAATAAGTGCAGCAAGCAAGCAGAAAGATATCAAAAAGACACCTTTTTAAAATTAAGCACCATAAAGTATTTAATCAAATAGTTTCTACTTAGATCTAGACACCCTCCTCACCTACTTCCTATTTGACTTCCCTCAATCACTCTACAGCTAGCACTGTCAGATAAAGTAAGGACAACAAGAGCTGGATAAGGGCAAGAGACTGGCACACTTTAATGATGGCTCTTTCGGTCACTACCAGGCCACCCCATCATCTGGGGCCCTAGTCAGGGAATCCTGGAATTCCACAGAGATACTGTAAAAGGCAGTAGCCTTGAAATTCCCTTTTTATGCAGTTGTTTGTTAAGTGCTTTTAGTATGTCTTGCTGAGTGAAGTAGAAAAATTCCTTGCCCCTTCCCCCTTGAATAAACAGGACCTAATCAGTGAAGGCCACCCATTGTTTTAAGGACCCTGCATGGGGACAAGCCTTATCAGGACCTTTGCACAGACTTTGTGGTGTGCTGTCTACCGGATGGGTGGTCATAGCCGATGGCAGGAGGATGTGCCTGGTTGAATTCTATTGGTTGTGTGATCTTACTATATTTGAAACTAGCCCGTGCTTTGCTTTGAATGGATCATGCTTTGCTAAGTTTGAAATGATTGGATCTTGTGTTTGCTATAGCCTGTTCTTGGATGTAGGTTGATAAGGTGATGTGCTCCCCCTCCCTGAGTGTAGTCTGAATTCCTATAAATTGTGTGGTTTGAGCCCTGTTCGGGGTCGAGCTTGGTAGACTAACACCAGTCACCATCTCGGCCCGGATTGCAATTCGTCAATAAACATCTTTGCTTCCTTACAGTGGATGGTGGTTTGATTTATGCTCGCTAACAGATACGATGGGTCTTGACCTCTAACAGATCCCTCTCTCCACCACCATTGGTCATCTCCATCAGGAACAACATCATAAACTCTCTTTTGGGTCTCTACAGGACCTTGCCCGCAATGTAGAATAATAATTTTTAAAATTTGTATTTATATTTATATTACATAATTACATGTTGACGGGGGTTTGAGTCCACACCACTCCCACCACCAGAGTTCTGAATCTTCAGTCTCCCCACTGCAGCCCACCACAGCTCCCTTAGGTTGTAGACATGGGCCAACTGTCATCTCTACAACTATCTGTCTGCATTTATACATAGTTTCCCCTTTGTTTTCTGATTCACTCCTCTCTTCCCCTCTAAGCCACTCCTGACATAACTCCCTCCATATGACCCTCTCCTTTTCCTTCTCTCTCGCTGGGTGCTGATGGAGCTGGAGTGCAGAGTCCTCTTATCCTCATCCTGTCACTTCTCCCCCACTGGGAGTCTGGATCAGGGTTGTTTATGGGGAGCAGAAGGTGGGAGTTCTGGCTTCTGTAGCTGCTTCTCCACCGAGCATGGGCATTGACAGGTCGATCCACACCCCCAGCCTGTTTCCATCTCTCCCTAGTGGACCAGAGCTCTGGACATGCCAGGGTCCAGGACACATTGGTGAGGTCGTCTGCCCAGAAAAGTCGGGGTGGAGTCATGGTAGCATCTGTAACTTGTGTCTGGAAGATGGCATGACCTAAGTTGAGATAAGATGCTTAATGAAAAGGAGCCAGAAAGTAGGATCAGAGCAGATGAGATTAGGGATTTTAGCGTAGAAGAAAGCTAGGAAAACCATTTTAGGCATGTTCCTGGGGGCACACAACTATAGTAGTTTTGCTTGAGTTTGCTAGCTAGCCTGAGGTTGGATGGGAATATTGTCTGAAAGAATGGTGTCAGAGTGGAGAAAAGGGCTACAAAGTTGGATTAGGGCAAAGAGTAGCTCCCGTTCTTGAAAAAAAAAATTCTCTGGCTAAAATAGACTACCTCCATTCACCTGTTCCAGGGCCTACACACACACACACACACACACACACACACACACACACACACACACACACACACACACACTCACACACACACACACACATTTATATCTAGCACCTGAGCCTGTGTAACCTCTGAGGTCCCTGTTGGTCTGGGCTTATAGCTCATGGTCACACCTGAGGAACATTGCAGGCTCCGCTTCAGGACCTGTCTTCTCCAAGTGGCTGGGCAGGACACCTCTGAGGGGAGGCTGGGGCTATCCCTACCGTCATTTTTTCATGGTGAGGACAAGTTCCCGGGTGGGGGACGGCCCTACTCTCCTAAGGGAAGCTGGGTCAACACTCTATTCCACTCGAGGAAGACGGGTCCTGACATGAGAGCAGCCTGGAATGTTCCAGCTGTGACCATGGACAGTGAGCTCAGACTGACAGGGACTCAGAGGTCACACAGGCTCCTGTGCTGGATATGAATAGACATGGGCCCTGGGTCACATTGATGGTGTTTCCAGTTAATGGTATTTATACACTTTTCCAATATTTTGGAGCTTCTTTCTTCCCTGGTCATCTTTCTAGTCCTATTCCCAACTCTGACACCATCTCTCCAGACAATACCTTTAGCCCACCTGCATGTTAGCTGTTGGGCTCAGGCAAAAATTAGTAAAGTCACAGCCCCCTTGGAATATGCATACATAGATTTCCTAGCCTTTTCCAAAACAGAGACCCCCAAATCTCATCTGCTCTATTCTTACCTTTAGGTTCCTGATTATTATTTTTTAGAATTTTGTATTATATTTACTTATTTATTTATTGGATACAGACAACCAGAAATCGAGAGGGGAGGCGGGAGAGAGAGGGAGAGAGACAGAGAGACACCTGTAGCCCTGCTTCACCACTCGTGAAGTTTTTCCTCTGCAGGTGGGGACCGGGGACTTGAACCTGGGTCCTTGTGCATTGTAACATGTGCTCTCAACCAGGTGCGCCACCACCTGGCCCTAAGTTCCTGATTATTAAACAGTCTGCTCTGCTTTATATTTTAATACTTTTCAGATATCAAGTTACAGAAGCTACCATGACACCATCCTGACCTCCCTGGGCAGACGCCGTCACCCATGTGTCCTGGAGCCTCCCCTCCCCAGAGCCCTGCCCCACTAGGGACAGACAGAGACAGGCTGGGGGTGTGGGTCCACCTGCCAACACCCATGTCCAGTGGAGAAGCAATGACAGAAGCCAGAACTCCCACCTTCTGCTCCCCATAATGATCCTGGGTCCATCCTTCCAGAGGGATAAAGAACAGGGAAGCTTCCAGTGGGGGTGCGGTATGGAACTCTGGTGGTGGGAACTGTGTGGAATTGTCCCCCTCTTGTCAATCATTATTAAATAAATAAAAACAAATGGATTTATCTCAAGTGTCTGAGACTTGTTGCATTACTACAGCTGCCTTTCTCCTCCTTCTCCTTCTCCTTCTCCTTCTCCTTCTTCTTCTTCTTCTTCTTCTTCTTCTTCTTCTTCTTCTTCTTCTCCTTCTTTCTACTTTTCAAAATCATTTTAATTGTCCAGTTAAGTGGCATTCAATGCATCCACACTTCTGCATGCACCATTGCCACTGGTATCTTCATCACAACTGGTTTTTAAGGCTTCAAGGCAATTACTTCTTCCTGAGAAGATCTTTTCCAGTTTGTCAGAGAAGGAATAGCATAATATTTAGAATAACAAAATGACTTGGTCTGGGTCCAGTGAAGTCACCTCCATGACTGGACTTCTTACAGAGCTGATCCTCCTGACTGAACTGTCAGCAGAGACAAAGTCATCTCACCATCTTCTGAGTTTGATCTCTCAGCCTCAACAATATAACGTTTGAGGACAAGAGTTTCTGTTAACATGTAGATCTTAACATCATTTAGTCAATGAAAATATGTGTTAAACATCTAGCTGTCTGGGACAAGGACTTTAAGACACCATGTGGCAATACCAACGACGCCTAGAATTGAAGTATGCCGTCCCTTTCATCGATGATTAATGCATTGGATGAGACTTGCCTCATTTTCACCATGCACGTCTTAAAAATTGTTACTATGAAAGCACCGTTCATTTCTGGCAAACAGTGATGCTGGAAGCTGTATGGGATTATCCTGTGCATGCCTCTGTGTGGTCACTTCTGTATCTCTCTCTCTCTGTTGTCCTTCCTTCCTTCCTTCCTTCCTTCCTTCCTTCCTTCTTTCCTTCCTTTCTTCCTCCTTTCCTTCCGCTCATCCTTCTTTCTTTTCTTCCTTTCCATAGTTCTTTCATCTTCCTTTTTCTGCTTAATCTTCCCTCTTTGTTTTATCTTAAATATTTATTTATTTATTTATTTGAAAGATAGGAGAGAGAGAGACAGAGAGACAGAGAGAGAAAGAACCAGACATGACTCTGGTACACGTACTGCCAGGGACTGAACTCAGGAGCTCACACTAGAGAATCCATTGTTTTATGTATAGCATTTTCCAGGGATGGGACGGAGAGAAGTTAAGGGAGGAAATAAGGAGCTAGAGAAAGAGACACTTGCAACGCTGCCTCAGCACTGTGAAGCTTCCTCCCTAGAGGTGGGCGTCGGGGGCTTGTGCCTGGTCCTTATGGATGGCAACTAATGTGTTCCAACAGAGGCACCAGCACCCAGCCTCTCTCTCTCTTTCTCCTTCCTCCTTCCTTCCCTCTCTCCTTCCTTCCTTGCTTTCCTGCTTTATATCCTTACTACTTTCTTTTTCTTTTACTTTCATTATTTTTCTCCCATCCATTGTTTCTTTTTCTTTATTTCTTCTTTCTGCACAGCAGGGCTCTCACCCATGTACAAGTCCGCCACTCTGAGACTGGCTTTATCTTTCTTTGTTTCGACTTCAGCACATGGATTTCCCCCAGTGCCATGACCCACCCTCCGGAGAACCACCCTTTGGGCTCCCAGGCATTTCCGTGAGTCACTGAGATGTTTCCCCGCGGCTAACATCTCAGGACCCAAGAACTGACAGGCCTCGGAAGCAAACTCATTGTGCTCTAATATCTGAATCGAGTGCACTTAGAAACAGATTCTTGAAGTCAGGAAAAGAGAATAGTAAAAGCCCTAGCACCACACTCCCCCTTTCTGAGTCTTCTCTTTCTGAATATTGCGGGGGCTTCACTTCTCCAAGTCAACTTTTTCATACAGAAAGAGAAACAGAGACAGCGAGACAGAGAGCAAGGGGAAGAGACCACTCAAGGAAGCTTTCTCCAGGGCACCGGGGGTCACGATGGGGCCTGGGAATGAGAAAGCGAATGCCTGCTCCAGCCTGATTCCTGGTGGGACTTGCAGAGGGTACTCACACACAAAGGAGGAAACATTCCTTTCTGTTCAACAATCAGCAAGAGAAAGTCTCAAAGAATTAAGAAAAGAGCTCGACTGTCTGTGACCCTATTTAAAGACTCTCAGGAATACCGTATTTCAAAGTGTAACCTAAACACTATTTTAACATACCGACTAATATGATACATCACAATACAGAAAATCAGTATAAGAATGTGAATTTATGTTAAAATGTTTACAAATAGTGGGCAGCGGAGTGAGACTGGGTTATAGTCAGTGTGCTAGTCAGCGGTCCTCCACATGTGTGAGGAACAGAGTGAGACTGGGTTATAGTCAGTGTGCTAGTCAGCGGTCCTCCCCATGTGCGAGGAACAGAGTGAGACTGGGTTATAGTCAGTGTGCTAGTCAGCGGTCCTCCCCATGTGCAAGGAACAGAGTGAGACTGGGTTATAGTCAGGGTGCTAGTCAGCGATCCTCCCCATGTGCGAGGAACAGAGTGAGACTGGGTTATACTCAGGGTGCTAGTCAGCGGTCCTCCCCATGTGCGAGGAACAGAGTGAGACTGGGTTATAGTCAGGGTGCTAGTCAGCAGTCCTCCCCATGTGCGAGGAACAGAGTGAGACTGGGTTATACTCAGTGTGCTAGTCAGCGGTCCTCCCCATGTGCGAGGAACAGAGTGAGACTGGGTTATACTCAGTGTGCTAGTCAGCGGTCCTCTCCATGTGCGAGGAACAGAGTGAGACTGGGTTATAGTCAGTGTGCTAGTCAGCGGTCCTCCCCATGTGCGAGGAACAGAGTGAGACTGGGTTATACTCAGTGTGCTAGTGAGCAGTCCTCCCCATGTGCGAGGAACAGAGTGAGACTGGGTTATAGTCAGGGTGCTAGTCAGCGATCCTCCCCATGTGCGAAGAACAGAGTGAGACTGGGTTATACTCAGTGTGCTAGTCAGCGGTCCTCCCCATGTGCGAGGAAAAGAGTGAGACTGGGTTATACTCAGTGTGCTAGTCAGCGGTCCTCCCCATGTGCGAGGAACAGAGTGAGACTGGGTTATACTCAGTGTGCTAGTCAGCGGTCCTCCCCATGTGCGAGGAACAGAGTGAGACTGGGTTATACTCAGGGTGCTAGTCAGCGGTCCTCCCCATGTGCGAGGAACAGAGTGAGACTGGGTTATACTCAGGGTGCTAGTCAGCGGTCCTCCCCATGTGCGAGGAACAGAGTGAGACTGGGTTATACTCAGGGTGCTAGTCAGCGGTCCTCCCCATGTGCGAGGAACAGAATGAGACTGGGTTATAGTCAGTGTGCTAGTCAGCAGTCCTCCCCATGTGCGAGGAACAGAGTGAGACTGGGTTATAGTCAGGGTGCTAGTCAGCGGTCCTCCCCATGTGCGAGGAACAGAATGAGACTGGGTTATAGTCAGTGTGCTAGTCAGCGGTCCTCACCATGTGCGAGGAAAAGAGTGAGACTGGGTTATACTCAGTGTGCTAGTCAGCGGTCCTCCCCATGTGCGAGGAACAGAGTGAGACTGGGTTATACTCAGTGTGCTAGTCAGCGGTCCTCCCCATGTGCGAGGAACAGAGTGAGACTGGGTTATACTCAGGGTGCTAGTCAGCGGTCCTCCCCATGTGCGAGGAACAGAGTGAGACTGGGTTATAGTCAGTGTGCTAGTCAGCGGTCCTCCCCATGTGCGAGGAACAGAGTGAGATGGGTTATAGTCAGTGTGCTAGTCAGTGGTCCTCCGCATGTGCAAGGAACAGAGTGAGACTGGGTTATACTCAGTGTGCTAGTCAGCGGTCCTCCCCATGTGCGAGGAACAGAGTGCGACTGGGTTATAGTCAGGGTGCTAGTCAGCGGTCCTCCCCATGTGCGAGGAACAGAATGAGACTGGGTTATAGTCAGGGTGCTAGTCAGCAGTCCTCCCCATGTGCGAGGAACAGAGTGAGACTGGGTTATACTCAGTGTGCTAGTCAGCAGTCCTCCCCATGTGCGAGGAACAGAGTGAGACTGGGTTATACTCAGGGTGCTAGTCAGCGGTCCTACCCATGTGCGAGGAACAGAGTGAGACTGGGTTATACTCAGGGTGCTAGTCAGCGGTCCTCCCCATGTGCGAGGAACAGAGTGAGACTGGGTTATACTCAGTGTGCTAGTGAGCAGTCCTCCCCATGTGCGAGGAACAGAGTGAGACTGGGTTATACTCAGTGTGCTAGTCAGCGGTCCTCCCCATGTGCGAGGAACAGAGTGAGACTGGGTTATACTCAGGGTGCTAGTCAGCGGTCCTCCCCATGTGCGAGGAACAGAGTGAGACTGGGTTATACTCAGGGTGCTAGTCAGCGGTCCTCCCCATGTGCGAGGAACAGAGTGAGACTGGGTTATAGTCAGGGTGCTAGTCAGCGGTCCTCCCCATGTGCGAGGAACAGAGTGAGACTGGGTTATACTCAGTGTGCTAGTCAGCGGTCCTCCCCATGTGCGAGGAACAGAGTGAGACTGGGTTATACTCAGGGTGCTAGTCAGCGGTCCTCCCCATGTGCGAGGAACAGAGTGAGACTGGGTTATACTCAGGGTGCTAGTCAGCGGTCCTCCCCATGTGCGAGGAACAGAGTGAGACTGGGTTATACTCAGGGTGCTAGTCAGCGGTCCTCCCCATGTGCGAGGAACAGAGTGAGACTGGGTTATACTCAGGGTGCTAGTCAGCGGTCCTCCCCATGTGCGAGGAACAGAATGAGACTGGGTTATAGTCAGTGTGCTAGTCAGCGGTCCTCCCCATGTGCGAGGAACAGAGTGAGACTGGGTTATAGTCAGGGTGCTAGTCAGCGGTCCTCCCCATGTGCGAGGAACAGAATGAGACTGGGTTATAGTCAGTGTGCTAGTCAGCGGTCCTCCCCATGTGCGAGGAAAAGAGTGAGACTGGGTTATAGTCAGTGTGCTAGTCAGCGGTCCTCACCATGTGCGAGGAAAAGAGTGAGACTGGGTTATACTCAGTGTGCTAGTCAGCGGTCCTCCCCATGTGCGAGGAACAGAGTGAGACTGGGTTATACTCAGTGTGCTAGTCAGCGGTCCTCCCCATGTGCGAGGAACAGAGTGAGACTGGGTTATACTCAGGGTGCTAGTCAGCGGTCCTCCCCATGTGCGAGGAACAGAGTGAGACTGGGTTATACTCAGGGTGCTAGTCAGCGGTCCTCCCCATGTGCGAGGAACAGAGTGAGACTGGGTTATAGTCAGGGTGCTAGTCAGCAGTCCTTCCCATGTGCGAGGAACAGAGTAAGACTGGGTTATAGTCAGTGTGCTAGTCAGCGGTCCTCCCCATGTGCGAGGAACAGAGTGAGACTGGGTTATAGTCAGGGTGCTAGTCAGCGGTCCTCCCCATGTGCGAGGAACAGAGTGAGACTGGGTTATAGTCAGGGTGCTAGTCAGCGGTCCTCTCCATGTGCGAGGAACAGAGTGAGACTGGGTTATACTCAGGGTGCTAGTCAGCGGTCCTCCCCATGTGCGAGGAACAGAGTGAGACTGGGTTATACTCAGGGTGCTAGTCAGCGGTCCTCCCCATGTGCGAGGAACAGAGTGAGACTGGGTTATACTCAGGGTGCTAGTCAGCGGTCCTCCCCATGTGCGAGGAACAGAGTGAGACTGGGTTATACTCAGGGTGCTAGTCAGCGGTCCTCCCCATGTGCGAGGAACAGAGTGAGACTGGGTTATACTCAGGGTGCTAGTCAGCGGTCCTCCCCATGTGCGAGGAACAGAGTGAGACTGGGTTATAGTCAGTGTGCTAGTCAGCGGTCCTCCCCATGTGCGAGGAACAGAGTGAGACTGGGTTATAGTCAGTGTGCTAGTCAGAGGTCCTCCCCATGTGCGAGGAACAGAGTGAGACTGGGTTATACTCAGGGTGCTAGTCAGCGGTCCTCCCCATGTGCGAGGAACAGAGTGAGACTGGGTTATAGTCAGGGTGCTAGTCAGCAGTCCTTCCCATGTGCGAGGAACAGAGTAAGACTGGGTTATAGTCAGTGTGCTAGTCAGCAGTCCTCCCCATGTGCGAGGAACAGAGTGAGACTGGGTTATAGTCAGGGTGCTAGTCAGCGATCCTCCCCATGTGCGAGGAACAGAGTGAGACTGGGTTATACTCAGGGTGCTAGTCAGCGGTCCTCCCCATGTGCGAGGTACAGAGTGAGACTGGGTTATACTCAGGGTGCTAGTCAGCGGTCCTCCCCATGTGCGAGGAACAGAGTGAGACTGGGTTATAGTCAGGGTGCTAGTCAGCGGTCCTCCCCATGTGCGAGGAACAGAGTGAGACTGGGTTATAGTCAGTGTGCTAGTCAGTGGTCCTCCCCATGTGCGAGGAACAGAGTGAGACTGGGTTATAGTCAGTGTGCTAGTCAGCAGTCCTCCCCATGTGCGAGGAACAGAGTGAGACTGGGTTATAGTCAGTGTGCTAGTCAGCAATCCTCCCCATGTGCGAGGAACAGAGTGAGACTGGGTTATACTCAGTGTGCTAGTCAGCGATCCTCCCCATGTGCGAGGAACAGAGTGAGACTGGGTTATACTCAGGGTGCTAGTCAGCGGTCCTCCCCATGTGCGAGGAACAGAGTGAGAGTGGGTTATACTCAGGGTGCTAGTCAGCGGTCCTCCCCATGTGCGAGGAACAGAGTGAGACTGGGTTATACTCAGGGTGCTAGTCAGCAGTCCTCCCCATGTGTGAGGAACAGAGTGAGACTGGGTTATACTCAGGGTGCTAGTCAGCGGTCCTCCCCATGTGCGAGGAACAGAGTGAGACTGGGTTATAGTCAGGGTGCTAGTCAGCAGTCCTCCCCATGTGCGAGGAACAGAGTGAGACTGGGTTATAGTCAGTGTGCTAGTCAGAGGTCCTCCCCATGTGCGAGGAAAGTGATTATGTACCACACCCTGAAAGTCACCGTTCTGCTGGTGACTTTCATGTCGGTGCCCAAGACTTTTCTTCTGTAGCCGATATTTAAAAATATGATTGTGGCCAGCACATCACAGTGCT
Organism: Erinaceus europaeus; assembly: GCF_950295315.1. Lineage (NCBI taxonomy): Eukaryota > Metazoa > Chordata > Mammalia > Eulipotyphla > Erinaceidae > Erinaceus > Erinaceus europaeus. The sequence continues at coordinate 99,404,447 of NC_080175.1, forward strand.
CTAGGACCCGATTTCCAGCGCCCGGTCCCCATTTGCAGGGGGTAAGCTTCACAAGTCGTGAGTCGGGCTATCTCCCTATCTCTTCCTCCTCATCTTTCAATTTCTGACTGTCTCTATCCAATAGTAAGTAGTAATAATAATAATAATAATAATTTAAAAGTAAATAAATAAATAAACAAATTTTAAATGCTTCACACTGTACAGAAACTCCCACCTTGAACATATTGCTGCCCGAGGACACACTGCCTGACTCTCGTCTATCAAAAGCCTTTCGTGTTTGCCAAGCTCAGAACCATGCTCCTCACTGCTAGGCAAACCATGCTGTGAGGGTGATGCTTCCACTCCCATTTCAAGATGATTCTGGGATGCACAGAGGGTCAACGTCCTGCTCGAAATGCACCTCTAGTCAGAATGGAGACGTCGGTAGTTTGCCGGCAGAACTTGCGGCTTCATGACTTGGTAGTGGGGACCTTTGCTGATATTATTTATGAGAAATGCATATAAAACCAGAGTGTCTGAAAGGAAGCAGGAATGAAAATATACGGATAGTACAAATGGAGCAGACTGCTGCTTTTGATCCTTTTACCCAGCCAGTCTGGTGTCTGTATCTGATTCACAAATATTCACAAAAAATAACTCTCAAGAGACCACGCGCTTTCAGACATTGAGAGTCAACTGGAAGGGTCATTCTGCTGGTGCTGACCATGCTGCTACCCAGACCACCCTGGCTGAGTTCTAACCCCCAGGCCGGTCAGTTAAGCTACTCCATGAACTGCATACGTGATTCTACCAAATGTCCTTTCAGTTTGCTTAGACTGCGGTGTGTGAAGAGCAGCACGAGTTCTGTTATCATATCTCATTTATTTTCTCCTTTAAGAGCAACACTTGCAGTTTAACTAGAAAAAAATCTAACGTATAGTGAAATCTATGTCAGGGGTAAATAAAATCCATTTGGATTTTTACGAAAGACGCTATAAAGACTTCTTTTGTTCCTCCTCCTTTCTTTCCATGTGATCTTCCTAGGTTTGCAACACCAGGTTGCATATTTATAAGTACACTTTCCTAGTCTGCTTTGTAGCATTAACGCACTTACCTATATGTTTAAAAAGTTTTTGTTTTTTTTAAAATCTTTTTTTATATTTATTTTATTTATTTATTCCCTTTTGTTGCCCTTGTTGTTTTATTGTTGTGGTTATTATTATTGTTGTTGTTGTTGTTGCTGGATAGGACAGAGAGAAATGGAGAGAGGTGGGGAAGACAGAGAGGGGGAAAGAAAGACAGACACCTGCAGACCTGCTTCACCGCCTGTGAAGCGACTCCCCTGCAGGTGGGGAGCCGGGGTTCGAACCGGGATCCTTATGCTGGTCCTTGTGCTTTGCGCCACCTGCGCTTAGCCCGCTGCACTACAGCCCGACTCCCATTTAAAAAGTTTTAAAGCAAAACTATGTTGATGGACAGATGCCTCTCAAAGGACATTTGGACATTTTATTTGAATAGCAAATTTGAGCAGATGCCTCTGTTCTTTTTCCTTATTTCTCAAACACCACACCTGCATCAATCTTTTCAATGCGACTTCTCTTATCCTCTGCCATCCACTCTCTACACAGCACTTTGCAAACATAAATTATTGATCCTGGAATAAAGACCTGACTCGTTGCCATGACCTACAAATACCGGGACGGTCTAGCCCTTATCTCTGTCATCAGTAGTGTCTTGAGTTAGATTTCGTTCTGTTTCCTCACTTTTCTTCACATGATATGTGTTTTTATTGGGGTTAGTAGTGATGTGCAGGAAATACAGTTGTTGCTACATGTGTCACGTGTCTCAGTTTTCTGAAAGACACTCTCACACCCCAGCTTAGTTCCTCCACTATCAGGAACCAGGACCTGCAAGTCCCCCTACCTCCCAGAGTCCTTTGCTTTGGTGCAATACACCAAACCCAGTCCAATCTACTTTGCGTTTCTCCTTTCTTTTCTTAGCTATTTTTTAGAATTGTTCTGTTGGGGAGTCGCGGTTTACAGCAAATACAGTTGTTAATACATGTATTACACTTCTATATTTTCCTCAGAACACTCTCACGTCCAGCCTAAGACCTTCCAGGGCCTGGAAGCCTCCCTCTCCCCCAACCCAACACCCACCTCCCCAAGTTCTTTGATTTGGTGCAATACACCAACTCTAGTCCAAGTTCTGCTTGGTGTTCTCCCTTTCTGTTATGACTTCTCAACTTCTGTCTTTGAGTGAGATCATCCCATATTCATCTTTCTCTCTCTGGCTTCTCTCTCACTTAACAGGATTTCTTCACGTTTCATCCAAGAAGAGGAAAAGACTGTAAATTCATTATTCTTAACATCTGAGTAGTATACAGACCACAACTTCCTCAGCCATTTCTCACTCATTTGTTGTTGGACACCTAGGTTGCTTCCAGGTTTTAGCTATTACAAATTGTGCTGTTGTGAAGAAGACAGGTGTTCACGGATATTTTTAGATGGGTGTGTTGGGTTCCTTAGGATCTATCCCCAGGAGAGGAATTGCAGGTCATAGGGCAGGTCCACTTCTAGCCTTTTGAGAGTTCTCCAGACAGCTCCCCATAGGATCTGGACCCACTGACATTCCCCCCAGCAGTGAGTATTCTGCCCAGAATCATATACAAATTTAATATAATCCACCAATTTTTAAAAGAGAACAAAAGCTACAAAATTTTATCTGGAACCAGAAGATAGCTAGAATCACCAAGCAATCATGAGAAAAAAAAAAGAACAGAACTGGAGGCATCACACTCCCATATCTCTAACTATTTTACAAGACCGTTGTAAATAAAAACTGCCTGGTACTGGAACAAAAGTAGGAGGATAGAACTGAGAGCCTAGAAGCAAACCTCCACACCTGAGCATCTACTTTTTGACAAGGGAGACCAAAATAGTAAACAAAGAAAGAAGAGTTCCTTCAGCAAATGGTGTTGGGGAAAAGTGATCTCTTTAGATTCCACTGAAGTGTACTTCCTCCCTGACTTGAGGTCAGACCCATAAACCTAATACCAGTTGAATACAACAAACACCACTTTAATAACTGGACAAAAGCTTCAGTTCATCGGATATATACAGAAGGGACCAGCACAGCTGTGAGGGCGCAAGACACGGGCGCATTTAATGACGGCCTTTTAGCCACTGCCTGGCCACCCTATGGCCTGGGGTCCTAGTCAGGGAAGGTTTAGATTCCCCCTAGACTCAGAGGGCCTAGACGTCTCACAGACCCCTCTCTCCACCCTCACTGTCACCTCCATCAGGAACATCAACACAAGCCCTCCTGTGGCCTCCCCAGGACCTGCCCTCACTACAGAGCAGCCATGGTGGGGACGCCCCACTCTCTGAAGGGAGGCTGGTCAGCCTGCTCTGCCCCTCGAGGAAGATGGGTCCTGACATGAGAGCAGCCTAGAAGGTTCCAGCTGTGACCATGGACTGTGAGCTCAGACTGACAGGGACTCCGAGGTCACACAGGCTCCAGTGTTTCACACAGAAGTGTTCTTATCCAGCGGTGGTTATTAAAATTAATAGTAGTTTGGGAGGTTAAGAGGAATGGGACCAACTAGTTTACCATCTTGTGAAGGCCACTCCCAACTTTAGTTTCCTAAGGAGTTTATCATTTTTTTTTACATCTATTCAGGCGACTTTACATTTTTGTCTTTAAATCTATATTAACATGGTGAATGCTGCTTAGAGATTTCATTCTAAAACATTTATTTGTGACTCTTGGTGGGTTCCAAGATCGTAAGATGCCAGTTCCAAGTCACACCCACCAGCAAAGCTCTGCATCCCCTACCCTTCCAGAGTTGAGGGACTTTATTATATTAAATCTTCCCAGAGTTCCAGGAGGAAACTGTAAGTTCATTTACATATCATGTGTTTTACACACTGTTATAAATTGTGTTGCTAATTTTCCATCCAGGGTTTTAATTATTTCTATATCCAAGGGCATAGAAAGCCTGAGATTCCTTTCTGGTTTTCATAGAAGTTTGTGACAGGACTTATACAATGTGCAGCCTTTTCCAAAGTTTCACAGTCTGAAAGATTTTTCTCTTCTTTTTTTGCCTCCAGGTTTATTGCTGGGGCTCAGCACCTGCACTGTGAATCTGCCGCTCCTGGAGGCCGTCTTTAGTTTCCTGTTTTGTTGCCGTTGTTGTGATTGCTGTTGTTGTTGTTGGATGGGACAGAGAGAAATGGAGAGAGGAGGGGAAGACAGAGAGGGGGAGAGAAAGACAGATTCACCGCCTGTGAAGCAACTCCCCTGCAGGTGGGGAGCCGGGGGCTGGAGCCAGGTGGCGCAAAGTGCAAGGACTGGAGTAAGAATCCCAGTTTGAGCCCCCTGAAGGTGGGGATTTGGGGGCTTGAACTGGGATCCTTACCGCTGCTACCGCCTGGTCCCCCTGAAAGATTTTTATAAGATAAAGCATTCATTGAAAACTTGTTACAACCCACCCGTGAAATCACTTGGTATTGGTGATCCTCAGTGGGAATATTTCCTTGCGGGAATGGCCTCTAGCACATAGCCTAGAAAACTGACATCCAGTGTCTCTGAGGTAGTTCACCCAACTTAAAAATTCGAACTAACTTTAAGAAAGTTGGTACTCTAATGACCAAACTCAGTTAAGGAACTAGAACCACGTGATTTGTCCAAAAAGAACTCTCAATGTGGTGATATCATCGTCTCACCTTGAGTAGATTCACCCCTGTTTTCCCGAAAACAATGCTAGTAGCCTCAGGTGACTACTTCTCATCCTCAAAATTCTAAATATGAAAATCATAATTGTATCACGGAGCAGTTGTCCTCCGTGAGAAATACTTGCTTTGTTATCACCTCGGTGATTTTATGTACTATTGTCATTATGACTGGCATCACCACCATCACTCCTCTGCCACTAGGGCCGTTGCTGCGCCCTGCACCTGCGTGCATTACCTTCCAGACGGGGCGAGGAGAGACACCACAGCGTCGCTGCACTGTGCTTAGTGGCTCCGGCCTCGCAGGTGTTCCCACGGGGTGGTCCAGGCTCAAACCCAGGCTCTGACGCTGCTGAAGGGTTCACATAACAGGGTGCCCTGTAACTGACTTTATTTTTTTTTACTCTTTGTTTTAATAAAGTCAAACATTTAAAGAGATTGCATAATGATTCCCATGTACTTCATGCCAATTTAAACAGTTATCAAATTAAAGAAAATATCAAATACATACTCATTAAATTTTCCTGAACACTAGATTATTGTGAGACTAATACCAAAAATAGTTTTCTTTCTTTTTAAAATACATTCGAATATAACTCTAATACAGTGGTTCTTAAAATACGCACTGCTTGACCCCTGCTGGTCCCCAAGTTCCTCCCAGAGAGTTTATTTTGATGATGACATTAGATGCTGCCCCGGTTTCTCTTTCCCATCCTTTCAGGAGTGGACAGTGAACTTTCCAGGGGGTTACGGGACATATGATATCCTGATGAAGTGAGCGCAAAAGCAGGCACTGGTACCCATCTGCTTTCCATTCAGAAAGCTATTTAAAAGATTTCAAAAAAGATAAAATAACGCCATACGTCTCACATATGTCTCATTATTGTTTTAGAAATAACTTTCTTTGTGAAATTACATGTGAATTGATTCTATCATTTTAAATGTAGACTGATTTATTTTTAACATTTGAGTTTTAATTTATAATCCACATGTAAATAGTTATAGCTCACACAAAGTAACTTGCAGGCCCTTGGTTATTTTCAGAAGTGAAGGAAGTTCTGGGAACAGCATTTTTCATGTGTGTTCTCATATAGAAAGCTATGCCATCAAGTGGAACCCCTCAAACAAGGAATACTCCTGTTAGTTTAACAGGTTTTCCCCTTCGAATTGTATCATTTTATAATTTCTTTGCATCGACTTGTGGAGTGTTTCTGCCCCTCCTATTCCCACGAGGGTTGGTGTTCAAACTCAGAGCCTCACATGTGTGAAGCAGGTGCTCTGCTCTTAAGACACCTGCCACCCAGAAAGTATTCGCAAAATAGTAACACTAAAATCAAAGTTATCATTGATATGTGGGTTCAGAATGACTGGTGTGCTAGCAGACGTGAAAACAATGTTCTGAGACATCGTCACCAGGGCTCTTGAGTGAACAAGTGTGTTTTCAGTGAGCAGTGATATTTTAAAAATAACCTTGTTTTTTTTTTTCTGTACAATAAACATCAACAGGGGGTTAAAATATTCAGCAAGTCATATTGTCAAAAGAAGTGATGCAGTTTTTATTGCTCCATTCATAAAATTCAAGTGAAACAGATTTAACATGATTCTTTTTCACTGAGGGGGTTAATGCTTTATAGTGCAATCATTCACATATGCATACAATTTCATGACGTACCCGGAGCCCAGAGCTTTCTCCCTCAGTCCCCTTCCTTCCCTCTCCAGAGTCTTTTGCCTTGATGCAATACATCATGTGTATACTTAGAGTTCTCAAAATGGTAGCTAAATAAGATTGGCTTCAACTGTATCATACCAGCTGAGCCTCTAACAAGAGTCAGTCTCTCTGGGGTCAGGGGGTGGTGCACCTGGTTGAGTGCACATATCACAATACCCAAGGTCCTGGGTACAAGGCCCCAGTCCCCACTAGCAGGGGAGAAGCTTCATGAGCAGAAAATAGTGCTGCAGGTGTACCTCTCACTGTTTTTTGTTTTTCTGTCTCTCACTTACCTCTCGATTTCTGCGTTTATCCAAAATAAATAAATAGTCTATTGTTGGTATGCTTCTAATTCTGCTTCTAAAACCCCTTCTGTTTCATTGGTTTAATCCCCCCTGCTTAACACTGTATTCTATTTACATAACCACTGTTAACTAAGCACCTCCCTGCCTGCAGGGCATTGGTTTAATCCCCCCTGCTTAACCCTGTGTTCTATTGACATAACCACTGTTAACTAAGCACTGCCCTGCCTGCAGGGCACTGGTTTAATCCCCACTGGTCCACGATGTCTTTTTGCTCCGCCCCCTCTCCTAGTGCACCCTAATTTCCACCAGTCTTTTTTCGCTCCACCCTCTTTATGTCACATCCTGTTTCCACCCTACTTGGCGAGTATATATAAGGACAGGATTGTGATTAGAGATGGCTTAGATTGCGCTGCGTTCCACATGAATAAAGAGACATTGCTGCCCAGCTCAGCCATGAGTCCCTGGTCGTCTGTCTACCACCCGCGAAGCTAGCCCAGCAGTCTATCCTTTGAATTTGGAGCCAAACATCAACTTGCCTCTGGTTATGATAGATATCCTAAATATCTTCTTCCGAGAGAAAATTATTTCTTTCATGAAAATGTGTGGTGTCGTCACCTTCACTCATGTTCCTAGCTACAATTTCTGGATGACTTGTCAACACTCACTGGTTTCCTTGCCCCTTATGTTATGGGAAGTTTTTCTTTCCCTAACCCTCACAACACAATCTCTGCTAGTCTCCAACTTCTCCTCTTTCACCCTTCCTAGAATTCACGAGACCCGGAGTCTCACACCGGACTCAGCTTTGTCTTCAGTGAAGTTGCAATGGGTTGGGTCCTCTCAAGAATGCTAACCTTTCTTCCTTTGGAGGACGACTTTGTTTCTCTCATCATGTGTGTGTTCACTGGAAGTGCACTTCAGTCATCTTTAGGCATGTCCCCACCACTTCACTGACGCAGGCGACACACCTGTTACAGTCCACCTGGGCTTTGAGCATGCCTTCCTCACAAGTTTGATCGTGTCTAGTTTTGGTTTACGAAGAAGGGCATGTAGTTCATCCTTTTACTCCAACACGTTGAGGCCATGCTATAGCTATTAATTGGCCTCGTTTTGATATCACTGCGTCTTGCAGGATAGAGAATATCAAGGAGAAGGAGAGGCACAGAGGGACAGCCAGTGGGCAGAACTGTCAGAATACACATGGCATTGACTAAGTTCACCGTCTGAGACGGCTGTGGCTCATAATGTCCCCAAATGACTACAATGATGACATCAAAGGCCTCTAAGTCATCATAAGAGATATGATGGTGACTGAAAGGCTTGAAATATTGCAGGCCGCTCCCACGTGAGACAAAAGCATGAAGAGAACACACACTTTTTTGAAATGAGCGGTGCCAGTAGATTCACTCAGTGCTGCACCAGAACTTCGACTTTTAAAAATTTATTTATTAGGAAGATAAGAGGAGAGAGACAAAGATCCAGACATCACTCTGGTATGTGTGCTGTAAGGGATTGAACTCCGGACCTCATGCTTGAGAGTCTGATACCTTAGCCATTGTGCCACCTCCTGGATCACAACAAAACTTCAGTTTGTAAAGGGGGGGAAAAAAAGCCCATGCACACCTATGGACATCTAATCTTTGATAAGGGGGCCCAAAGGATTAAATGGAAAAAAGGAGGCTCTCTTCAATAAATGGTGCTGGGAAAACTGGGTTGTAACATGCAGAAGAATGAAATTGAATCACTTTGTCTCACCAGAAACAAAAGTCAACTCCAAATGGATCAAAGACCTAGATGTCACACCAGAAAAAATCAAATACTTAGAGGAAAACATCGGTAAACAGTTTCCCACCTAACACCTCAAGGACATCTTTGATGAATCAAACCCAGTTGCAAGGAAGACTAAAGCAGAAACAAACCAATGGGACTACATCAAATTGAAAAGCTTCTGCATATCCAAAGAAACTATTAAACAAACAAAGAGACCCCTCACAGAATGGGAGAAGATCTTCACATGCCAGACATCAGACAAGAAACTAATCACCAAATATATAAAGAGCTCAGCAAACTTAGCACCAAAACAACAAATGACCCCATCCAAAAATGGGCAGAGGATATGAACAAAGCATTCACTACAGAGGAGATCCAAAAGGCTAACAAACATATGAAAAACTGCTCTAGGTCACTGATTGTCAGATAAATGCAAATTAAGACAACACTAAGATACCACCTCACTCCTGTAAGAATGGCATACATCAAAAAAGACAGCAGCAACAAATGCTGGAGAGGATGTGGGGACAGAGGAACCCTTTTACATTGCTGGTGGGAATGTAAATTGGTACAGCCTCTGTGGAGAGCAGTCTGGAAAACTCTCAGAAGGCGAGACATGAACCTTCCATATGATCCAGTAATTCCTCTCCTGGGGTTATACCCCAAGGACTCCATAACACCCAACCAAAAAGAGGTGTGTACTCCTATGTTCATAGCAGCACAATTCATAATAGCTAAAACCTGGAAGCAACCCAGGTGCCCAACAACAGATGAGTGGCTGAGAAAGCTGTGGTATATATACACAATGGAATACTATGCAGCTATCAAGAACAATGAACCCACCTTCTCTGACCCATCTTGGACAGAGCTAGAAGGAATTATGTTAAGTGAACTAAGTCAGAAAGATAAAGATGAGTATGGGATGATCCCACTCATCAACAGAAGCTGACTAAGAAGATCTGAAAGGGAAACTAAAAGCAGGACCTGACCAAATTGTAAGTAGGGCACCAAAGTAAAACCCTGTGGTGAGGGGTAGACATGCAGCTTCCTGGGCCAGTGGGGGGTGGGAGTGGATGGGAGGGATGGGTCACAGTCTTTTGGTGGTGGGAATGGTGTTTGTGTACACTCCTAGCAAAATGTAGACATATAAATCAGTAGTTAATTAATATGAGAGGGGGAAAATTAATTGTATGTCTCGAAGTTTTTCAAAACACAAATGGAATCTTTTTAATATATAGGCTGTGTAATTGATATGCAGACTCTCTCAAAAGCCTAGACCAAGTAGATCAGAAGCAACCAATAGCCCAGCTATATACAAGATACTGGGTACTGTACAGCAAACCCTAACAAAAGGACTTTTCAAAGTTAACCCAATTATCAAATAATGTGATGATAACATTAACTATCGATTGTCTTTTTGAACCCTAAGACAGCAGGAACCTCATATCTCCACTATAGAGCCTCTACTTCCCCCAGTCCTGGAACCCTTGGATAGGGCCCACTTTCCCATATGCCTCTCCCAGTCCATATCAAATAATATTGCATCTGCCGATCGCAATCTAATCAACACAATGATGGCCACCTCAACATGCTTCACTTCAGACTGTGTCCAGAGACTTGAATGAAAACTCATTATAGTGAATATTTCCATTAACTTTTTCTCTTTGTCTATTTAGGACTATTTCCTCTTGGGACTCAGATACCTGAAATTTAATCTCTTCATAGATTTTCTCCTACACATGAGTAAAACAGTACCTTTGTGACAATCATTAAAAAAAAAAATCTTGAAGCAGGCGGTGGTGCATTTGGCTAAGTGCACACATTACAGTGTGCAAAGACCTAGGTTCAAGGCCCTGGTCCCCATCTAAAGGAGGAAAGCTTCACAAGTGGTGAAGCAGGGCTGCGGGTATCTCTCTGTCTCTCTCCCTCTGTCTCCCCCTCTCCCTCTCAATTTCTCTCTGTCTCTATCAAATAAATAAATTTAAATTAAAAAAAATATCTTCATATCCAAAACCCGTCAAGCCAATAGCAAAGAATTTAACTCTAAAAAGATTCTTGGAGGGGAAAAAGTATTCTTGGTAGTTAAGTGGACTTCTGCCTCTGGGCTAGGATGTGGGACAGACAGAAGGCCCTGGGAAGAAATATTTTCTCACCAAAATAGAAGTGAAATGTTTTACTTAACGGGCTTAGAAAAATCTCGAAGTTGAAAACTATGACGACTTAAATTCACAATTTGTTTTGCTGGAAGCTCCCCTCTTCCCCTTGGGCATAGGGCTAAAAGCCAGAAAGGACCCTCTTGTTGATGTTTCATAAACCCAGCACCTCCTCTGCCAGCTCTGGAAAATACTACTCTTTTTCAAGAGGGTGTTGAGTCCAATAGCAGCAGAGTAAGAAGGGAAAGCACACGGAGCAGTAGGGGCTGGGAGGGCTTCCTGAGGGTGCCGGCTCACATCACTGGGCCTGCCAAGCTCCGTCCACCACACGGTGCCCGAGGACCACCGGCCCTTCCTCACACAGAAGCAGTGGATTTTTGCTTTCACACTGAATACAGAGTCAGGCAGCATGTGTATATGTTCTCTAAATGCCTGAGTGTTTCATGTATTGTGAATAAACAACAAAGAAATGAGGGGTTTTTTTCCCCCTTTCCCTGGTTTCTGCTGAAAACTTCAAAGCTGTTGAGCCACTGTGTGGATCCTTGTGCTGCACATTCTGTGGCTGTCAGTGTTTGCAGTCAGACGGCTTCCAAAGCTGGACTGGTTCAGAAAAGACTGTGCGTGTATCCTTTCGAATAAACTAAACCTGTGTGCCATTTCTGCATATTTTTACCAGCTCAAAAATATTGAACAAAACAGTTCATGTGGCTAGCATGACACAGTAATTCATGAATAACTTTCCCCCCTTAATTCTGAACATTTCAGTTAGAAATGAAAACACGTCAGATACAAGGAGATTGTTCTACATGACTTGAGACGAAGGTCAGAGCTGAGTGACAGCAGTTTGCTGTAAGAAGGGTCCGGTGTCTGTTTCACTGATCTAGCATGCAAAGGATTGTCTGTGCTTTCCAGATACAAGTCATCCTCATATATGTCTCCTTAGTTAAAACTCAAAAAGTTTTTCTTGAACTGTATGCTTCATCTTTTTTTTTCTTTTTCTTTCTTTCTTTTTTTTATTTATTCCCTTTTGTTGCCATTGTTGTTTTATTGTTGTAGTTATTACTGTTGTTATTGATGTCGGTGTTGTTGGATAGGACAGAGAGAAATGGAGAGAGGAGGGGAAGACAGAGAGGGGGAGAGAAAGACAGACACCTGCAGACCTGCTTCACCACCTGTGAAGCGACTCCCCTGCAGGTGGGGAGCCAGGGGCTCATACTTGGATTCTGACAGGAGTCCTTGGGCTTAGTACCAGGTGCCCTTAACTTGGCATGCCACCGTCCGGTCCCCTTCTGGAACTGTGTGTCCTCAAAGACAGTATTTCTTTCATCAAACCCCACCTAATTTTTACACTGTTTTATCCTTTAATAACATATACCAAATGTATAGTCTCATCCAGCACACATGATTCAGATGGCTTCACCAAGCAATTAGCCCTCATGAAAAGTGTTTGATTTCTAGCCTATAGAAAGCAGTTTATGCCTCTTTGATTAGGAAGAATAGAGGAGAGCTTGGCGGTCAGTTAAGCCATGAATGTGAGAACAAGCCTGAAAGGAGGAGCCGCACATGATGAAGCCGAGAGAAGTTTGCGGATCAGAGAGAGGCTGAGCAAGAGGTTTTTTTAAAAAAACTTTTTAAAAAATTTATTTATTTATTCCCTTTTGTTGCCCTTGTTGCTTTATTGTTGTAGTTATTATTATTATTGATTTTGTTCCTGCTGGGTAGGACAGATAGAAATGGAGAGAGGAGGGGAAGACAGAGGGGCGAGAGAAAGACAGACACCTGCAGACCTGCTTCACCGCCTGTGAAGTGACTCCCCTGCAAGTGGGGAGCCGGGGGCTCGAACCAGGATCTTTAAGCCGGTCCTGTGCTTTGCGCTGCTTGCACTTAACCCGCTGCGCTACTGCCCGACTCCAAGCAAGAGTTCTCGAGGCTGTAACCTGGCCTTGCAACGTAGGCAAGACTGACCTGACCTGGGAGTAGCTGTAAGGACCTTTGGAGCAGATGAATAACATCACAAAAGAAACCAAGAAATATCTGATTAAAATACTGGTTTACAGATAGGGGAATAAAGTAGGGAGGCCTCCTATCTTCTCTTGTTTTGGACAGTGTGACTTTATAAGCAACATGCAAGCACCTGACATAGGGAAACTCTAGTCCAGTGCTGTGATACAGGCTCGCGGCACATCAGCAGCAAACATTATTGATGCCTTGCATTCATGCACTCGTCTATTGAAGTGCTGGGTTACCGCTAGGCCTTGGTGCTTGCATGATGACACTACATGTGTCTGTGCCCACTTTCCCTTTATTCTTCTATTGTCTCCATCCTATCCTTGTCTACTCTGTTCTATTCTGTTCTGTTCTATTTCTTAAATTTTATTATCTTTTTGCCTATTTATTGGATAGACATAGCCAGAAATTGTGGGGAGCCACATGTGCCCTCCAGGTTGCTATTGGCATGACCACAGAGTCTTTGTTCACAGACAAGATAAGTTCCTGTCTCCCAACTCCACTTCCCCATGAATCATCCAGGACCTTCCAGATAAAGGCTGATCACCATGACAACACACCACTTCAGTCACCAGTCCCCAGCTGCGAACTCCCCCCTTGCCCCGGCCTTAAAAACAGCACCTTTGGTGCTAATAAACAGACTTGATCAGAATCCTGACTTGTCTCATTTCTCTCGCGTGTCTTGTCCCCATTTTCCCTCCTGTCCTTGTCCTCACTCCCTCTCCTAGGTTAACCCACATTGAAGGTCCCTCTGGACAGGACAAGAAATTAAGAGGGAAGGGGGCTATCGAGAGGAAGAGACACAGAGAGACACCTGCAACACTGCTTGACCACACATGAAGCTTTCCCCCTGCACATGGGGACCAAGGGCTCGAACCTGGGTCTGTGTTCATTGTACTATGTGTGTTCAACCAGGTGCACCACCAACTGGCCCCCCTCTTCTATTCTGTTCTGGTCTTCCTTTCTTTATTCCTTTCTGAGAGAGGCAAAAGGACCTAGAGAGAGATTGAGGAGACAGAGGCTAGTAACTCTACTTTTCAAATATGGGACTAGAGTGCTTATTAAGATCTATCAAGACCTATTCACCCCTTCTATCACATAGATATCTAGAAGTCACCGTATATACCAAGAGGAGGCTTTGCACCAGAATTCAACCATGCTATCATCTTGATCTTGGATTCCATAGACTGTTTCTATTGGCGTGACGCCTCTATGTGCTGTGGTGCCCTACAGCGTGACTAGTAGCTTGAGAGAGAGTAGGATTAATGTTTCCCATGAAACAGAAGGCAGAGACCGCCTAGTCACAGAAGCTAGTGCTTTGATTTTTGGAGATAAGACAGGATACAGAACTCTGGTGGTGCGAATGGTGCAGAATTAAACCCTTGTTATCTTGTAACTTTGTAAATCAATCTTAAATCATTAATAAAATTTAAAAAAAGAAAAACAGAAAAATATACATTATGACTTTTCCAACAACCCAACAGAAACAAGCAAATACAGCACCATGGTAACAGCACTGCTTGCCAGCCCAAAAATAGATAGCATGATATATGCGCAAGCACTCCAGGAATTTCAACAATCAGGTCACAAAAATGACAGGCCCAGCAAGAAGAAAGGAAATGGCCAGGGTATTACAGACTGGAAGACTTATTAGAGAAAACATTAAAAAACTCATTATGAGGGCAATCCAAGAATCTAAGCTTAGCACAGAGAGTCATATTTAAGAATTGAAAGAATATTTCACTAAGGAGTTAGAAAACATAAAATAATAACTCCCAAGTTTCAGTGTGAAAGATACTTTTGAATGCAATACAAGCTCTAGTTGAACTGCCTGAAGAGAAAGATTCAGTCAGACAGAGCACTGAATATCTGGGCTAGAAGACACCACAGTCAAGATGGCTGTAAGACAGTGGCACCTGGGCTGGCTCTCCTCAACACAGTCTCTTCAGATCCTGGCATTTCTAGATGGAAGCAGGCTTTCTAGGCCAGTAGGAGAGAAACTACAGAGGAGGGGACAAAGAGAAACCACAGTGGAAAGTGACAACCTATCTGTGAATTGGCAAAGGGAGCTGCAAAGGACCAAGGAGAACCGAGTGCTGAGTCTCCGGGCACCCCCGGCCCCTCCCTCAGTTCAGAGGTGGCTTAGTTGGAATATAAGAGCAGCCAGAGAAAAAGAGACCCCACCACTACCCAACCACCTTGAGGTCAAACTCCTCAGGGAAGATTCATTCCAAGGCTGAACCTTTTGTTAGAATGCAGTGGGGGAACCACGTGACCTTGCCCAACTGGATCTGAGCTTGAGACCATCCCAAGGGGCCAACAGGCCGGTAGGTAGGTCTGTCTACACAGTGAAGAGTCAGGCCAAGCGTCCTCAAGCCAACACCCTGTGCAGCTGAGAGCATTTATATGCTCTGCCGGCCTGCTACTTTCTCCCCTGGCTCTCCGAGTGTACACCTGTTGGCTGTGGCTGGCTGCCTTTTGTTTCTGTTTAGTCTTTTGTTGTTGTTGTTACTGTCCTTTGTATTTTTTTTTTTAGCTGTTTCAGCCACCTACTCCCCACTTCAGTTTGGATCTGCACTATAGCCAGTTCCAAGCAATGTGGCAGGCTGATAAGTCTGCCCACTAAAACAGTCAAGCAAACTTTATCAGACAAACAGCCTCCGCAATTGTGAGTGTATCTATGTCCTGTCTGTTGATTCATTTTCTGGTTCTCTGTATGTACTCCTCTGTTGGCCGTGGCGGCTGCCATGCTTCCTTCCTTTCTTTCTTTCTTTCTTTCTTTCTTTCTTTCTTTCTTTCTTTTCTTGTTTTGTTCTTGTTGGTGTATTTTTTTTTTTTTTTGCTTTGCTTGGTGGGGTGTTGGTTTGGTTTTCCCTTTTTTTTCTTTCTTTTCTTTTTTATTTGTTTTGTAACTGTTCCAGTCATCTATTTTCCACTTCGACTTGAATGCAGGAGATCCTTCCAAAGGCAGTGGCAGCGGTGTCACGACTAGAACCATAGCCCCAACCACTCCTGAGACAGACTGCAAGGTAACTGGCTTCAGGAGTCCAGGAACCAACAGACCAGAGGTCTCCCTACACCCAAACAGCAACAGCCAGGACACAAATTACCAGAGACACCAAAAATAATGGTCAGAGAGAGAGAGAGAGAGAGAGAGAGAAAGGCTGAGAGAGAGAGAGAGAGGGAGACATTGCAGCAATGAACCAGGACAGAAGCCCAGAAAAAAAATCCCAACAAGCTAGAAGCAGCTGAGAATGAGGAAAGTATCCAAACATTAATTGAAGCGTTAATCACAGGAGTGAGGAAAGCTTTTGAAGGAAATACTATCGGAAATGGGGAAAGAACAAATGAGACTCTGAAAGAAAACATGAGCTATCATCCCAAGGTCAAAAGGGAACTGAAAGCTGAAATAGCTTGACTTAAGAGGCAAACTAGCAGGAGAAGCTAATACTATAACTGAACATGGTGTAAAAAAAAAAATTGGTGAACTAGGGAATGAAGCTGAGGGAAGGGAGTGGCCCACAGAACATTGGTGGTGAGAACATTATGAAACTACACTCCCATAAAATTCCAATCTTATAAATCACTATTAATTCAATATGGCAGGGGAAGAACAGATTGAAGGTTTCAAGTTCCTTTACCGCCTAGATTTTAGTCATGAGTATATATTCTTTGAGTCTAAGCATTTAATGTTTCAAAGTGAAAGCTGATCGAATCTTGACACTGGGCTTAGTTGTTTAAACAATTCTGAAATTTACGTTTTTTTTTTTTTAGGCCAGATAGATCAGAATTATCTGGTTCTGTCAATATCTAAGATATAGTTATTAGTATTTAATAATCATTATTATTAAATGATTTAAATCATGGTGAGGTCAAGTATAGTACAGTAAATTATAGCCATGGGATTTCAAGTAACTTGGTTGCAATAATAATTAAGTATTCATTTTAAACTGAGACTGCAAGGAACCTTCCTAATGCTTTAAAAATCTATATTACTCCCAGTCCTGGGACCTCTGGGACTTTGCTGGTATTTCTTGACGCCTCTCCCCTCCACCCCTCACCCTGTGATGCTGCCTCTGCAGACCTCAGCTGAATCAGGGCAATGGGTGCCACCAGGCCACGTTACGCTGCCACTGCCTTTCCGCTTGGGTTGTATCCACAGACACCACGCCCGAGACGTCAGCCTTCCAGCCCCGATAATCTGGTGAGACCTTCCCTAGTGCCCGGGGCCACCTCCATGCATTTCAGAGGGTGCTTTCCCGAGCAAAGTCACAGACCCTAGAGACAGGCTGGAGCCTAGGGAGCTGGGTGCATGTCTTCACGTGTCCACAAGTTAGGGGCAAATATGTACCTCAAAGAAAAAGTGCTTAATAGCTTGCTGTGATTGGACTTAGACCTAAAGCTTGGCAATCTAGTAGAAAGGGCTGGAGAAGGCACCATGAATGGTCTGATCAGATATTTATTTATTTGTTTTTGTCTAGACACCCTCCACTCCTCCGTACTTCATTTCTCTCAATCACTCTATTTACTCAACTGACTACACAAAAGGGAATAAAAGAGATCCGTCTCCTAGTCTCTTCGGACAGCATCAGCATTATTGTCGCCCAGTGATAATCTTTTCAAGAAACACTGCACACAGCTGGCTAAGAGAAACACTGGCAAAAATATTTATCAACTAAAGGACAGTTATTGTCCTTACGGCAGCCTTTACTAGAACCATCAAAACAGCAAATAGAGGACAACTCAAGGATATCTTAGACTACACTGAAGCCTCCCTAAAGCCTCCCTAGCTCAAGGCCAGAGCCCCAATTCTAATACTGATTTGGACTTATTAGAGAAATAATAAGCACTCAGTGCTTTTACAACTGGAAAAAAATGTAAAGCCATTAGATAAAGGGCTACAAAAGCCGGAAAAGGCAAGAGACTGGCTCACTCAGGGATGCCCTTTCGGTCGATACCAGCCCAACCCATCATCTGGGGCTCTACTCGGAGGATCCTGGGATTCCCACACAGATATGAGGGGCCTAGGCCTCTCACAGACCCCTCTCTCCACCCTCACTGTCACCTCCATCAGGAACATCAGCACAAGCCCTCCTGTGCCCCCCCCAGGACCTGCCCTCACTGCAGAGCAGCCATGGCGGGGACTCCCCACTCTCTGAAGGGAGGCTGGTCAGCCTGCTCTGCCCTCGAGGAAGATGGGTCCTGACTTGAGAGCAGCCTGGAATGTCCCAGCTGTGACTATAGACTGTGAGCTCAGACTTTTCCCTGTGCTATGTGGGTTTGACCCTGGATCACATGTATGGCATAGCAGGCACACTTACGGGTGAGCTGTCTCACTGGTCCTACATTATTAAGAGTAGTAACAAATAGTGTCAAGTGACGAATGAATACACCTTA
Source organism: Erinaceus europaeus (assembly GCF_950295315.1). NCBI lineage: Eukaryota > Metazoa > Chordata > Mammalia > Eulipotyphla > Erinaceidae > Erinaceus > Erinaceus europaeus. Next base: position 99,422,496 of record NC_080175.1, read on the forward strand.
CTTTACAATTAAAGGAGCAACATCTACTTCATTGCATCATGATTATTTTCTGCTTCCTAGTTTGGGCAAGTGAAACTAAAATCAAGGTTAAATAAAATGGTTTACATCACATAATTAGAAAACAGATTCTGTTTGTAGATTGAGTTGGAAGAAAAAATAAATGCAAACTCTGGAGAACAGTTTCTCAGTAGATGCCAAGCTGTTTAAATATGTTCCTCTCTAGGGAAAGAGAGAAGCAGACTGGGAGTATGGACCGACCAGTCAACACCCATGTTCAGCAGGGAAGCAATTCCAGAAGCCAGACCTTCCACCTTCTGCAACCCTCAATGACCCTGGGTCCATGCTCCCAGAGGGATGGAGAATGGGAAAGCTAGTGGGGAGGGGGTGGGATATGGAGATTGGGTGGTGGGCATTGTGTGGAGTTGTACCCCTCCTACCTTATGGTTTTGTTAATTTATCCTTTCTTAAATAAAATATACATTTAAAAAAAATTTTAAGAATTTACAAAAAGACTTCACATTTACAAAAAAAAAAAGTTCCTCTCTGACTCAATAACACCATTTCAAGAAGTTTATCCTAAGTAAAAAGTAGAGGAGCTCTACAGTCACATACAAATGAATATTTAGCTCTAATATTATTGCTAACAGACTCTTGCTTTCCAGGAAATAAGTCTACTTTTCAAGATTAAGCAATAATTTTATCATCACTGAAAATTAGAATTATATTATATGTAAATATGTATATATATATTAAAATCATGTTGATGAAGGTCGGGCGGCAGCACAGTGGGTTAAGCGCACATGGTGCAAAGCGCAAGGAGCGGAATAAGGATCCCGGTTCGAGCCCCAGGCTCCCCACCTGCAGGGGAGTCGCTTCACAGGCGGTGAAGCAGGTCTGCAGGTATCTGTCTTTCTCTCCCCCTCTCTGTCTTCCCCTCCTCTCTCCATTTCTCTCTGTACTAACAATGACGATATCGATAACAATAATAACAACATCAAGGACAACAACAACAACAACAACAAAAATGGGGAAAAAATGGCCTCCACAAGCAGAGGATTCGCAGTGCCAGCATTAAGCCCCCTCAATAACCCTGGAGGCAAAAAAAAATCATGTTGATACAATATTAACAAAACAGGTTATAAAATGAATTATAGTCTAGTCCTATTTTAAAAATATTTTTTATTATCTTTATTTATTTATTGGATAGACACAGCCAGAAATTGAGAGGAAGGGAGAGACAGAGAGGGAAAGAGACAGAGAGACACCTGCAGACCTGCTTCACCGCTCGCAAAGCTTTCCCCCTGCAGGTGGGGACTGGGGGCTCGAACCTGGGTCCCTTTGCATTGCAACATGTCCTCTCAACCAGGTGTGCCACTATCCAGCCCCAGTATAGTCCTATTTTTAGTGAGAAATAATTATCTTTATTTATATGGCCAGAAAACTGTCTGAGAAGTAATATTACAAAATACTAACTTTGACTTTCATTTGATTCAAGATTATAGTTTATTTGATTTGTACTCTAAATACATTTTTCCAGTGACAGGCAGTAGCGTACCTGGTTAAGCACACACATTAAAGTAGGCAAGGACCTAGGTTCAAGTCCCCAGTTCCTATCTGCAGGGAGGAAAACTTTGTGAGCGGTGAAGCAGGGCTTCAGGCGTCTCCCCATCTCTCTCCCTCTCCACCTCCCCTCTCAATTTCTCTCTGCCTCTATCCAATAATAAGTAAGTATATAAATAATTTGAAAAATAAGTAAATCCATTTTTCCATATCCAATGATCAACCTTACATAAATAAGTTTCTCAACACATTTTCTTTAGTATATTATAAAGAATATTTGTTTAATTATTTGATAGAGACAGAATGAGAGGAAGGGAGGATAGAGTGAGAGACAGAGAGACACCTGCAGCCCTGCCTCACCAATTGTGAAGCTTCCCCTGCAGGTGGAGACGGGCTTGAACCCGGTCCTTGCGCACTGTCGTGTGTGCGCTCAACCAGGTGTGTCACTGCCTGGCCTCGTAAAGAATATTGTATGGGGGTTGGGCGGTAGTGCAGCTGGTTGAGCGCACGTGGCGCAAAGTGCAAGGACCGGCGTAAAGATCCCGGTTCGAGCCCCCGGCTCCCCACCTGCAGGGGAGTCGCTTCCCAGGCGGTGAAGCAGGTCTGCAGGTGTCTGTCTGTCTCTCCCCCTCTCTGTCTTCCTCTCCTCTCTCCATTTCTCTCTGTCCTGTCCAACAACAATAATAACTACAACAACAATAAAAAAAAAGAGCAACAAAAGAGAAAATAAATAACTAAACAAAAAAAAGAATATTTTATAAAGAAGTAGAACCTAGTAGCCACACTGGTGGTATAGTGCTCGGCATAGCTGCATTTAAAAAATAGCATGTACTTCTCAGTATTTGTGATACACAGATTCTTCAAATTATGTAGATGCTTCTGGAAGGTATAATAGTCACATTAGGTATAAATGAGTATTTTCATGTGCTTGAAAGCCTATCAGCTATTTGCTCTCTATCCTACTGAATTGTTCAAAATGGAGGAAAGGAATGAGAGGCATCATGAAAACATTAAGAATCTTCTTCCCTAGGGGGCTGGGCGGTAGCGCAGCGAGTTAAGCGCAGGTGGCACAAAGACCGGCATGAGAATACTGGTTCGAGACCCGGCTCCCCACCTGCAGGGGAGTCGCTTCACAGGTGGTGAGGCAGGTCTGCAGGTGTCTGTCTTTCTCTGCCCCCTCTCTGTGTTCCCCTCCTCTCTCCATTTCTCTCTGTCCTATCCAACAACGATGACAACAATAATAATTACAATAATAAAACAACAAGGGTAACAAAAGGGGAGAAAATGGCCTCCAGGAGCAGTGGATTCATGGTACAGGCACTGAGCCCAGCAATAACCCTGGAGGCAAAAAAAAAAAAAAAAGAATCTTCTTCCCACATGAAGACCCCTATTTCCATCTGCTCTATTCCTATCTTTAAGTTCCTGATTATTAAACAGTTTTTCTTAATTTATAGCTTACTGCTTTCAGCCATCAAATAGCAGATGCTGCCATGACACCATCCTGACCTCCCTGGGCAGACGCCCTCACCCATGTGTCCTGGAGCCTCCCCTCCCCAGAGCCCTGCCCCACTAGGGACAGACAGACACAGGCTGGGGGTGTGGGTCCACCTGCCAACACCCATGTCCAGCGGAGAAGCAATGACAGAAGCCAGAACTCCCACCTTCTGCTCCCCTAAAGAACTTTGGGGGAGTCGGGTGGTAGTGCAGCAGGTTAAGCACACATGGCGCAAAGCACAAGGACCGGTGTAAGGATCCAGATTCCAGCCCCCGGTTCCCCACCTGCAGGGGAGTCGCTGCACAGGCGGTGAAGCAGATCTGCAGGTGTCTGTCTTTCTCTCCCCCTGTCTGTCTTCCCCTCCTCTCTCCATTTCTCTCTGCCCGACCCAACAACAATAACATCAATAACAACAAAAATAACTACAACAACAATAAAAAACAAGGGCAACAAAAGGAAAAATAAATAAATAAAAATTCAAAATTCAAAAATAAATAATAGAATTTTGGTCCATGCTCCCAGAGAGATAAAGAACAGGGAAGCTTCCAATGGAGGGGATGAGGCATGGAACTCTGGTGGTGGGAACTGTGTAGAATTGTACCCCTGTGATCTTACAATCTTATTAATTATTATTATATAACTTAAAAATGTAAAAAGTAAAAAGAAAAATCAACATCCTAATATTAAAACAGAATTATTTTTCTTATCCCCTGAAAAAAAAATCCTAATAGTAAAACAGAATTATTTTTTCTTATCTGTTTAAAATGCCATCAACATTTGTTTGTTTAATCTAGGAAGTGGCCAAAGAATAGAAAAGAGAGAGGAAAAAAAAAAAGACTCGCTATTACTTAACCAAAATCTTGTCTTTAGGGAATATGGCGGAGCAGCTCTGAACTGGAATGTTTCTCCTTGTCTTGTTTTCAGTGTATCTGTGAAGAAAAGTCACCTAGTTTCGGCTGCAATTTCTCTCCTTGACAATGACGGATGAAACACCAGTGGCCCGAGAGCATTCACCTACTGAATAAAGTATGTGGTGGGGCCAGGCATGGCGCACCTGGTTAAGCACACACACTACAGTGCACAAGGACCCAGGTTCAAGCCCCTGGTCCCCACATGCAGGGGGAAAGCTTTGTGAGTGGCGAAACAGGGCTGCTGGTGTCTCTCTGTTTCTCTCCTCTCTATCTCCTTGTCCCCTCTCAATTTCTCTCTGTCTTTATCCAATAATTTATTAAGTAAAAAAAGAAAGTTTGTGGTAGTGAGAGAATTTTGAAAACCATAATTAAACCTCATTTTATTAGGGAAATAATGATGTATAAGACAGTTGCCATGTGGGTACAGTTTCTTTTCTTCTGTGATCACCCCATGTTGGCAAAGCAGGCACACTCCCACGTTATTGATCTCACTCTAATTACCTAGTAAGAGTCACAACAGACAATGGAATGAATGACTGAATCTAGTTTTAGAATCTGCCATTTGAACTTAGACTACTTAATTCAACTATAAGATGTACAAACAATAAAACTGCAAATAAATGTTTTAAAAATCGGTCTTGAAAAGTCATTCCTTCTTTTTCCCCGGCAAGCCAGGACCTTACCATGTTGTGCTGGTTCCCGCTGTAACTCAGCCCATGTCATCACCAACACCTAGAATATAATCGCAGCTTGCTTCTTGTCCGCCTTGGGTGTGAGTGAAGTTATAGCAGCCACGGAAGGAGAACTCCATTCTGGCAAAATAAATCATTTTCACTTGAGTTCTTTCTCTTCTTCCTTCCAAGTCAACGTGCATTTAGTTAATGATTCTGATGCCATTTTGGGCCAAGTCGAATTGACCTTGAGCCAAATGTACAGCTTAGTTCATGGTATATTTAGAATCAGGCCCAAACTGCCAAAGTGAAGAAGAACGCCAGATAAGTCTGAGTCAAAAACTCTTTTGCAACCCTTGACGCAATAATAAAAAAAATAAAATCTGCCTCCCTGTCTGGGGTTACCTGAATGATCAGAGCTGTTCATTTGCCTGTGACGTGGCTTCCTCTCTGACAAACTGTATTTCAGGAAACCAACTGGATTCGTTTTCATGACACAGCATAGATTGGAATGTGGTGGCCAAAACAACATACTACAGAACATGGGGACACCTAACAGCAGGGTCCTCACCCTCACAACTTTCCTGCTTTCCCTGTATAGAGGAGGAAAGAGCAAAATAGCTTCTAACACATTGTACAACAATGCTTAAGACAAAAAACAACAACAACAAAGAATAATTTCACAAGCTTGTCTTAATGTTTCTATATTAATTTTATGTAATAACAAGCTTTTTATTTTTAAAAAATTTTATTGGTGATCTAATAATGATTAGCAGTACTGTAAGATAACAGAGGTACGATTCCACACAGCTCTGTTCCACATCCCCTCCACTGGAAGCTTTTCTATCCTTTATCTCTCTGGGAGTATGGGCCAAACTTCTTTATGGGGAGCAGAAGATGGGAGTTCTGGCTTCTGTCATTGCTTCTCCGCTGGACATGGGTGTTGGCAGGTGGATCCACACCCGCAGCCTGTGTCTGTCTGTCCCTAGTGGGGCAGGGCTCTGGGGAGGGGAGGCTCCAGGACACATGGGTGAGGGCGTCTGCCCAGGGAAGTCAGGGTGGTGTCATGGTAGCATCTGCAACTTGGTGGCCTGAAAAGCATTAAGATATAAAACAAGATAAAATATTTAATAAACAGGAGCCTAAAGGTAGGAATAGAGCCAATGAAATTGGGGGTCTTCAGGTCTGATAAAACAATTCCCCTCCTGGGGATAGATCCTAAGGAACCAAACACACCCATCCAAGAAGATCTGTGTACACCTGTGCTCATAACAACACAATTCGTAGTAGCCAAAACCTGGAAGCAACCCAGGTGTCCAACAACAGATGAGTGGCTGAGTAATCTGTGGTCTAGATACACAGTGGAATACTACTCAGCTATTAAGAACGGTGAATTCATCTTCTCTGCAGTATCTTGGACCTTGAGAGCTTGTTTGGATAGCAGGGGAGCGCAGATACTGGGACACCCTCAAAGGAAGACTGGTCCATCTCTATTCGGGGAAGGCCGTCCTCTTCGACCCAGCACGCAGCTTTTGAGGGACGCACAAGGAGTGTGAGGGAGGGAGGGGACACCCGCCTAGCCGGCCAGATCAGCCGAATCAACGCTGGCAATCATTGGGGTGACTGATGTCACAGCCAGGTCACCCTCACATCCCTTTGCCTCTTCTTGGATGGAGCTTGAAGGAGTCCTGTGAAGTGAGTTCAGTCAGAAAGAGAAGGATGAGTGTGGGACGATCTCACTCATAGACAGAAGTGGAGAAATAAGGACAGAAGGGAAAACACAGAGCAGGACTTGGACTGGAGTTGGTGTGTTGCACCAAAATCAAGGACCTTGGGGCTGGTTGGGGTGGGTGGGTGGTGAGTGTTCAGGTCCTATTAAAAATGGAAAATTCGCCTTCTTTGTCAGATCTTAGGTGGAATTTGGAGGCTGAAATTGGGGGTCTTTGGGTGGGAAGAGGCTAGAAGTTTATTTTAGGCCTGGTATCATTTTGTGCTACCCTGGGGACCTAATAGGCTCCGTCTCCTTCTCTGTTACTATAGTGGCATGACTAAAGCTAACTCCACGTCACTGGGAAGTGCTTTGGTGACGACAGGCGATGGCTGCACTGTGGAACTATACTCCGATCCTTTGAAAATCTTATAAAACTTTATTAAATCTCCACTAAAGAGTGTGTTAAAGAAGCCTACTTTGATAAATAAGAAAATCCAGCTTCCCACTGCAAGAAAAAGAACTAAGTAAACCTCATTCTAATGGCAGGAGGAAGGAAGCAATAAAATCAAGACAAAGGTAAACGAAAAAGTTTACGAAAACTACATAAAAGACGAATGAATTAAACTTTATTAAGTATCACTGATGAAACAGACTTTAATTAGCTTAAAAAATAAAAGCACTAAAGTAAAGACAATAATTAAATATCCTTTGTGAAATTTATTTTATTTTTTGAATTTTATTTATTTATTTTTGCCTGCAGAGTTATCGTTGGGTCTCAGCATCGGCACCAGCACTACAAATCCACTACTCTTGCCAACATTTTTTTTACATTTTATTGGATAGGACAGACAGAAATGGAGACAGGAGGAGATAGACAGGAGGAAAGAAAGATAGACCGCCTGTGAAGCGTCCTCCCTGCAGGTGGGCAGCTGGGGGCTCGAACTAGGATCCTTAGGTGTGTCCTTGCATCTCGTACTATGTGAGCTTAACTGGGTGCACCACTGCCTGGCATTCTGAAATTTATTTTTTATGAGCATAGAAGTGAGAAACCATAATATTTTTCAGTTCTTGTGCTAAGGAATTGAACCTGTGTTTTCTAGGGTCATAGGCATGCATGTTCCATGCTTTTATAGCTCAAGTCAATACAACTACAAGTGATAAAAGGATGGTGTGACACCAGACTCACTGTGCTCTTCCCCTTCAACTAGAAAAAGCAATGAAAATCACCTGGAAACTCAACAGAACATGAGCGGGATTCCATCAGAAACTCACCGAGACACAGGTGAGTGCAGACTCGTGGCAGGAAAAGGGGTGAGGGAGAGAGTCCCAGGACTAAGAAGTCAAACTCAGGGACGGCCGGTGCCAAGGTGGGAGATTAGCAGCTGAAGAACACCACTTGTTCACATTAAAGCAACGATTGTTCATTAAAAAGGAAAAAAATCACCTAAACACTCACCGATTTACAACTATGACTCCTTAAGTTTCCAGCGCTGTTACCCCACAGAGAGAAACAGATTAGGACCCTCAGTTAACATCAACGACACTAAACCTGCCTGGTGACACAGGATTAATCTCCCATTCCCCACAGCTGCGACTCCTTAAATAACCCAGGCAGCCACAGGGAAGCCTGGTCAGGAGTGAGGGGACAGTCTCAGTCAGGAGTGAGGGGACAGTCTCAGTCAGGAGTGAGGGGACGGTCTCAGTCAGAAGTGAGGGAACGGTCTCAGTCAGGAGTGAGGGGACGGTCTCAGTCAGGAGTGAGGGGATGGTCTCAGTCAGGAGTGAGGGGAACAGTCTCAGTCAGGAGTGAGGGGATGGTCTCAGTCAGGAGTGAGGGAATGGTCTCAGTCAGGAGTGAGGGAACGGTCTCAATCAGGAGTGAGGGGATGGTCTCAGTCAGGAGTGAGGGGACGGTCTCAGTCAGGAGTGAGGGGATGGTCTCAGTCAGAAGTGAGGGAATGGTCTCAGTCAGAAGTGAGGGAACGGTCTCAGTCAGGAGTGAGGGAACGGTCTCAGGAGTGAGGGGAACGGTCTCAGTCAGGAGTGAGGGGAACGTCTCAGTCAGGAGTGAGGGGATGGTCTCAGTCAGGAGTGAGGGGACAGTCTCAGTCAGGAGTGAGGGGATGGTCTCAGTCAGAAGTGAGGGAATGGTCTCAGTCAGGAGTGAGGGGACAGTCTCAGTCAGGAGTGAGGGGATGGTCTCAGTCAGGAGTGAGGGGATGGTCTCAGTCAGGAGTGAGGGGACAGTCTCAGTCAGGAATGAGGGGATGGTCTCAGTCAGGAGTGATGGAATGGTCTCAGTCAAGATTGAGGGAACAGTCTCAGTCAGGAGTGAGGGGAATGGTCTCAGTCAGGAGTGAGGGGATGATCTCAGTCAGGAGTGAGGGGAACATCTCAGTCAGGAGTGAGGGGACAGTCTCAGTCAGGAGTGAGGAGAACAGTCTTGGTCAGGAGTGAGGGGATGGTCTCAGTCAGGAGTGAGGGGAACAGTCTCAGTCAGGAGTGAGGGGAACGTCTCAGTCAGGAGTGAGAGGATGGTCTCAGTCAGGAGTGAGGGGATGGTCTCAGTCAGGAGTGAGGGGAATGGTCTCAGTCAGGAGTAAGGGGATGGTCTCAGTCAGGAGTGAGGGGATGGTCTCAGTCAGGAGTGAGGGGACAGTCTCAGTCAGGAGTGAGGGGATGGTATCAGAACTTAAGAAACCGCATGTTCAGTGGCAACAGGGGCTATTTGCCATTTCGGTCCTTACAGAGCACAGCACAAGGTCAGAGGAGAGACGGCAGGGAAATTGGGAGGCAGGAATCTTGAGAGAGAGAGAGAGAGAGATGGGGGGGGTGTTCTGCAAGGCTGTAATAACCCCCTGAGGGTATCATGACAGCAGGGAGGCCCTGTACTGACATCAAAGTCACTTAACGAGCCTGGTGACACAGGATAAAATCTCCCCACCCCACCAAGATGCAAGAACAGGGAAACTGAACAGCCTAAATACTCACCATCAGAAGACTGGCTAAAGAAGTTATGGGGTATATATTCCATGGAATACTACTCTGCAATCAAAAAGGAAGATAATGTGTCCCTTGGTATAAAATGCAAGGAACTATAAATGATTATGCTTAGCTAAACAAGTAAAATAAGATAGAAGACCCCACCAGGTGGTTGAATTCATATGTGGAATCTAGAGATCTGATTTATATGAACTTGCCAAAATAAAAAATAAATAACAGAAGCAAGGAACTATAAAACTTGTAAGAATTCTGGCAGTGATCTCTGGGAGGTGGAGATACAAATTTTGGGTGGTGGGTGTGGGACTATACACTGTCATCTGAAAAGTGTATAGCATACTATTAACAATAAATTAAGAATTTAAGAATTTAATTTTAAAAAGAAGACATTACAACTTCTAATAGAGAAAAATAAAGAATGATAAGACTGCTGTGGACAAAAAAATGCTGTCAAATTGGATAAGTTAGAAGAAATGAATAAAACACTACAAACATACAACCCACCCATTAAATTAAGGAAAATAGTTGAAAATATTAAAAATACCTAACAGAGACATTGAGTCAATAATCAAAAATTTCCCAACAAGGAAAATCCCAGGACCAGATGGTTTTTCTGGTGAATTCTACCAAACTTTTAAAGTAGAGTTAATAGCATCCTTTGAAAGCTGTTTCAGAAATACTGCAGAGGAAGGAACATATCCAAGCCCCTTTATGAGGCCAACATTAGCCTAACGCCAAAGCCAGACAAGGACTCTACAAGATGAAAACCACATGCTAGTATTTCTGAGTAACATATATACTAAAATGCCAACAGAAAATATTAGCAAATAAAATTCCAAAGCTCATTGAAAGGATCATATACCTTGAACAAGAGGAATCTATCCTGAGGATGCAAAAACGGCTTAATATGTGAAGATCAGTCAGTATGATGCACTGTATTAAGAGACGATGGGTTGGAATTATATGATAGTTTTCAACAGATTCAGAAAAAGCATTTAAAAAGCAACAGTTTTTTCGTGGTAGAAACTCTTAATAAATTGTATATAGAGGGAATGTAATTCAGAAAAACGGAAGAGAATATATGGTAACTAAACAATGAAAAACTAACAAGTTTTCCCAAAGTTTAAGAAGACAAGGATTTTCAATTTTGTCATATCCATCCAACATTGTACTTGAAGTCCTAGACTAAGTATTTAGATAAGAAAAATAAAGACATCCAAATTATAATGGAGGAAATAAAATTGTCTTCATATAAATCTTAATATATATATAAAATATGACAACTCCCTCTAAAACTCATAGGACTAGTAGGTTAAATCAGTAAATTTGATACAAAAATCAACATCAGCTGCACTTGTCCATATTAGTAATGGAATATCAGACCATGAAAATAAGAAAACAATTCCAGGAACATATTAAAGAACAAAATGACGAGGAATGAATTTAACTAAGAAAGGAACAGATATGTAGACTTGTTAGACACTGATGAAAGAAGATCAAGACCTCAGAAAGAAATAGAAAATGTCTGAGGTGGGCAGGTACGGCACACCTGGTTAATCACATCTATCAGCATGTGCAAGCATGCAGGTGCCAGCCCTGCTCTCCACTAGCAGCAGGAGGGAAACTTCCTAAGCAGTAAAGCAGTGCTGCATCTCTCTCTCTCTCTCTCTCCCCCTTGCTATAACATCTTTCTCTCCCCTCTCAATTTCTACTGGTGCTATCAAATGAAAAAAAAAAAGAAAGAAAAGAAGAAGGAGGAGGAAAAGGAGAAGAAGAAGATGACGAAGAAGAAGAAGAAGAAGAAGAAGAAGAAGAAGAAGAAGAAGAAGAAGAAGAAGAAGAAGAAGAAGGAGAAGGAGAAGGAGAAGGAGAAGGAGAAGGAGAAGGAGAAGGAGAAGGAGAAGGAGAAGGAGAAGAAAAAGAAATAAAAGAAAAAATGGCTGCCTATAGTGGTGGATTCATCATGTAGCCCCAAACCCCAGATATTAACTTGTTGATAATAAAAATTAAAAATAAAGACACAGAACTTTGGAGGTGGGTGTGGTGTGCAGTCATTCCTTGTAAACCTAGAGTCTTATATGATTAGTCAAATAAGTGATGCAATGTTACTTTTTTAAGCAAAGAAATGTAGCATTGGATTTAGAAGACCTGACCTACTGTGCAGTGTCACTATTCCTGAGCTTATGACCTTGAACAAGTAAGTAAGTCACTTCCAGCTTTCAGAACCATTATTTTATTTTTTATTAGTGGTTTAATATTGATTTACAAAATTACGTGTCAACAGGGGCATAATTCCACACTCTTCCCACCACCAGGGTTCTGAATCCCCAATCCCTCCATTGCGAACCACCAGTGTTCTCCCAAGGTCGCAGACATGGCTTAACTGTCATCTCTACAACTATCTGTCTACATTTGTACATAATTTCTTCCTTTTCCTTCCACGTCCAGTCCTCTCTTCCCCTCCAAGCCACTCGTGATCCTATTGCTACACCCAAATGTTCCTCTCTTTCCCCTCCTCTCTCTCCAGTTGGTGATGGAGCTGGAATTCAGAGCCCTCATATCCTCTTTCTCCTATCACTTCTTTGTAGGACTATGTGAAAGCTTGGTAGATCTTAGGAAATCTCTCCCATCCTTGGATGGAGGTCTGGAAAGACACCCCACTTGTTAGCCTCTCTCCTTATAGAGATGAGCCAAGAGGGAAAAGTCTTCCAGACTAGTTTTCATTGTTAGACTCGCAAGCTCACAGAAATCCTACGGGCCTCTCACACTTAATTTCTCCCTGCTAGCAGGCCATGTGGCTGCCTGCTTTAAGGTTCACTCAAAGTTCACATAGTCACTCAAAGTTCACACATCCACTTCACCTTTTTTAAAATATTTATTTATTTATTCCATTTTGTTGCCATTGTTGTTTTTTATTGTTGTAGTTAATGTTGTTGTTATTGATGTCATCATTGATGGATAGGACAGAGAGAAATGGAGAGAGGAGGGGAAGACAGAGAGGGGGAGAGAAAGACAGACACCTGCAGACCTGCTTCACCACTTGTGAAGGGACTCCCCTGCAGTTGGGGAGCCGGGGGCTCAAACCGGGATCATTACACAAGTCCTTGGGCTTTGTGCTATGTGCGCTTAACCCGCTGCGCTATCGCCCGACTCCCCCACTATACCTTTTGATAACTAAGGAGAACACACTCTATCATACACTTCCACAACACCGAAAATGTTATTTCCTTAGAACTTTGATATCTATGATTTACATCAAGCCTTGTTTTTCTTCTCCCTATCTCACCTTTATGATTTAACCCCTACGCTTCTCTCAAATGCCTTTGGATAATTAACCTGCCTGCATCATGGAGAATAATTGTCTTGACCTTTATGTGTCGCATCAATTCTTGTCATACCAGCTCCCTACCATAGGGGCAAGCTGACCTTTAAGAAACCTGTAATTTCTGACGTATTTGAAAAATGTTCTTTGTTTAACTTTCTATATATACAAGTCCACCTTCAAATAAAATGAGTGTTTGTACCAGAATGCTCCCCAAGCCCTCTTTCTTTATCACGTAGTCACTAGAACTGGTGAGAGAGGGTCAGTAAGCTTGCCTCCTGGCTGGAGCCACTCCACATGAGCCCCAGCACTTCTTCCCCACTGGGAATATGGAACAAGGTTGTTTTGGGGGTACAGAAGGTGGGAGTTCTGGCTTCTGTCATTGCTTCTCCACTGGACATGGGTGTTGGCAGGTGGATCCACACCCCCAGCCTGTCTCTGTCTTTCCTGGGAAAGGGAGCTTCCAGGACACATTGGTAAGGTTGTCTGCATAAGAAAGTCAGGATGGAAACATGGTGGCATCTGCAACTTGGTGTCATGTTTGAAGAGTTGTAAAGTTGATATCTCAGCAGAGCCATTATTTTCTAGCCTGTGAAATATGTATATAGATTAATTGACTCTTAAAGTCAAGTCCCCATCACACAGTTCTTCAATAGGTCTTATTTCCTAGAAAGAGGATCTCTATAAAATATGTTGTCCTCTGGGCCATGGGCATGAAGCACATGGAGATCAAATCTGAGAAGCCAGGCAAAGTCATGGGGGTGGAGAAACAGCACTTGGAAAAATCAGTGCTTGTTCAGTAGTGGACAAATGTCTAAAATTCATCTTCACTTCAGCCCAACACAGCGTCTCTCCAGAATGTGAGAAATGAGGACACTATGCAAGATTAAGTTAGAAACTCGCAATCAGAAATCATGGAGTATGGAGTCCATATGAGAGGCTTCCTGAGTGCGGATTAAAGTATCTCTCCTCCCCATACAGTGCAACCCATAAAATCCTACTGGAAGGTCCTAGGCAGGCTCCTTGGATAGAAATATTTCTGTAAACTGCAACAATAAAACAACAAGGGCAACAAAAGGGAATAAATAAATAAATATTTAAAAAATATATATTCCTGTAGGCTTGGCCATCTGAGAAGGTGAGGACTCAACTGAGGTGACTGGACTTAGAATCTAAGAGAGGAGCCCCAGGCTCTGGCAGTGGCCAAAGTGTGTAGGTGCTATTGGCCAACCACCTTCTTGTTAGTCGCTTTCAACACAAGTTTTATCACTCAGTGAGAAGGTTTAGGCCTACACACTTGAAGAAGAAGAAGAATCTGAGGTCCCTGGTGAGGCACAAGGCTAGGTTGTGCAGGTTCCCATGGCGGAGAAGGAAGAGCCCACCACCACTTCTTTCTCAACTGTCTCTCCGTTGACCACCCTGAGCACTCAGGAGGAGGTACCTGCTGCCCCAGAGAGGCCTGATTCTCCTGAGAGTTATCATAGCACCTGCCTCTTGTCCACTACATCCACACCGTCAAGTCAGTTTTGCAAGTCAAGGAGATGAGGGGCCCAGCATCCCTCAGGATCAACCTAACCCTGAGGTGTGGCTGCCCTTTGTCAGACTGAGTTAGAAGGGGGCTCAGTCGGTACAGTTTCTAATGCCCAAGCACAGAACAAATGAGCCCATCAGCATGGATCAAATGCTGAAGAGTGTTGTGAAAAAGAAGGTGGAGCGCTTCCCTGAGATCTTTAAGAGAGAGTGCATTTACCTGAAGGTGGTCTGTAACACTGAAGTGAGGGTGGTGAAACACCACAGGTGCTCCTATGAGCTCCCCAAAAGATTGCACCTCTGATGGGTTGCGGGGTCATGAGGGCTTGTCTAAGACTGGTCTTATCTACACCATCCTCACTGCGTTCATGTTTAAGGGTCGCCGAGCGTCTCAATATACGCTGTGTGACGTGCTGGAGATGATTTGGGAAATTACAGCAAAGGCAGAGTCCATCTTTGTGGATCCCATGATGAACATTGCCTTACATTAGATGCAGGAGGGCTCCCTGGGCGACCAGTATGTGTCAGACAGTTCCTTCCAAGGCAGGATATCTTGTGGGGCCCCAGAGCTTATGCTGAAACCACCAAGATGAGGGTCCTGCAATTTTTCTGTGATGCCTTGGGAATTATCCCCACTTACTTTTCAGAGTGTTATGGGGAAGTTTTGCAGGATGAGCAGGAGAGAGCCCGGGTCAGAAATGCTCCCAGTGCCGATATTGCTGCGACAGCTAGTGAAGTCCCCGTGCCTTGTCTACAAGTTTCTCCTTCCCTGAGCGAGTGACACCTGGGGGATATCTCTTTCTCCAAGTCTGTTCACAGTCAGTTTCCTAAAATTTGATGGTCAGGGCAGATCTGGTGGCGCATGGTGGGTCTCCTTTTGTATTCCTATTCTACGAGGGTAACTTAAAGATCATATATTGAATACTTCTTTTGTCACTTTCAAATATTCTTCCTTGTCACTTAAAGTTTCAGTAGTTTTATCCTTTAACTTTACAAGAGCTGGTGGCTATACATTTACAATTTCTCCAGTTGAAGAATCAAAAATACTAAAAAATGAACCATTTCTGCCCCTGCCATATCTTTTTTTTCCTTTTATTTAAGAAAGGATTAATTAACAAATTAGGGTAGGAGGGGTACAACTCCACACAATTCCCACCACCCAATCTCCATATCCCACCCCCTCCCCTGATAGCTTTCCCATTCTCTATCCCTCTGGGAGCATGGACCCAGGGTCATTGTGGGTTGCAGAAGGTGGAAGGTCGGGAGTCGGGCTGTAGCTCAGCGGGTTAAGCGCAGGTGGCGCAAAGCACAAGGACCAGCATAAGGATCCCGGTTCAAACCCCAGCTCCCCACCTGCAGGGGAGTCGCTTCACAGACGGTGAAGCAGGTCTGCAGGTGTCTGTCTTTCTCTCCTCCTCTCTGTCTTCCCCTCCTGTCTCCATTTCTGTCTGTCCTATCCAACAATGACAACAACAATAATAACTACAACTAAAACAACAAAGGCAACAAAAAGGGAATAAATAAAATAAATATTTAAAAAAAAAAGGTGGAAGGTCTGGCTTCTGTAATTGCTTCCCCGCTGAACATGGGCGTTGACTAGTCGGTCCATACTCCCAGTCTGCCTCTCTCTTTCCCTAGTAGTGTGGGTCTCTGGGGAAGCAGAGCTCCAGGACACATTGGTGGGGTCTTCAGTCCAGGGAAGCCTGGCCGGCATCCTGATGACATATGGAACTTGGTGACTTAGAGCTTCTGCGCATCCAAAGGAACTATTAAACAAACAGAGAGACCCCTCACAGAATGGGAGAAGATCTTCACATGCCAGACATCAGACAAGAAACTAATCACCAAAATATATAAAGACCTCAGTAAACTTAGCACCAAAAAAGCAAATGACCCCATCCAAAAATGGGCAGAGAATATGAACAAAGCATTCACTACAGAGGAGATCCAAAAAGGCTAACAAACATATGAAAAACTGCTCCAGGTCACTTATTGTCAGAGAAATGCAAATTAAGACAGCACTAAGATACCACCTCACTCCTGTAAGAATGGCATACATCAAAAAGGACAGCAGCAACAAATGCTGGAGAGGATGTGGGGACAGAGGAACTCTTTTACATTGCTGGTGGGAATGTAAATTGGTCAGGCCTCTGTGGAGAGCAGTCTGGAAAACTCTCAGAAGGCTAGACATGGACCTTCCATATGATCCAGTAATTACTCTCCTGGGGTTATACCCCAAGGACTCCATAACACCCAACCAAAAAGAGGTGTGTATTCCTATGTTCATAGCAGCACAATTCATAATAGCTAAAACCTGGAAGCAACCCAGGTGCCCAACAACAGATGAGTGGCTGAGAAAGCTGTGGTATATATACACAATGGAATACTATGCAGCTATCAAGAACAATGAACCCACCTTCTCTGACCCATCTTGGACAGAGCTAGAAGGAATTATGTTAAGTGAGCCCTGCCATATCTTAATGCATTATTTCAAGATTCAGTTTGCGTTCTCTGATATCTCTTAACATATGAAATAAGTTGTGGGTTTTATTAGATACTTAATCATTTAGATCTGGAGAGTTTCATCATGACAGAACCCTTTGCTGTGTGGCAACATCTGCAATGGGTGACTCTTCATGGCTGCACTGGTCATGACACACTTCACTCTTCATGGCCGCACTGGTCATGACACATTTCACTCTTCATGGCCACACTGGTCATGATACACT
The DNA here is from genome assembly GCF_950295315.1 of Erinaceus europaeus. Taxonomy (NCBI): domain Eukaryota; kingdom Metazoa; phylum Chordata; class Mammalia; order Eulipotyphla; family Erinaceidae; genus Erinaceus; species Erinaceus europaeus. The sequence goes on from NC_080175.1 coordinate 99,439,425, forward strand.
TCATTCTTCATGGCCGCACTCGTCATGACACACTTCACTCTTCATGGCTGCACTGGTCATGACACACTTCTCTCTTCATGGCCGCACTGGTCATGACACACTTCACTCTTCATGATAGCACTGGTCATGACACACTTCACTCTTCATGACCACACTGGTCATGACACACTTCAGTCTTCATGCCGCACTGGTCATGACACACTTCACTCTTCATGACCGCACTGGTTGTAACACACTTCACTCTTCATGATAGCACTGGTCGTGACACACTTCAGTCTTCATGCCGCACTTGTCATGACACACTTCACTCTTCATGGCCACACTGGTCATGATACACTTCACTCTTCATGCCGCACTGGTCGTGACACACTTCAGTCTTCATGATAGCACTGGTCATGACACACTTCAGTCTTCATGGCCGTACTGGTCATGACACACTTCAGTCTTCATGGCCGCACTGGTCATGACACACTTCACTCTTCATGATAGCACTGGTCATGACACACTTCAGTCTTCATGGCCGTACTGGTCATGACACACTTCAGTCTTCATGGCCGCACTGGTCATGACACACTTCACTCTTCATGGCCACACTGGTCATGACACACTTCGGGTCTTCCCTTTCAATGTATCATATACACAGTTAGTAAGTGCTCTTCTCCATGTGTACTATAGCTCAAAGATACTAAAAAAATGTGTAAATGTGAAAAAAAAAAAAAGAAAGAAAGAAAAGAAACTTGCATTCAGAAGTTACCAGAAGACCAAATGAATATTTTGGGCCTTTCCTTGTTTTCAAACTTCTTCTAAACTTGGTTTCACACAGAGAAGAAATAATGTGTTTACCTTGAAAGGACAAGGCCCTTTAATTCACTTTACCTTAAGCAGTGTTAAGCCTGGTGTCATTCCCAAGGCTAATATGAGTTCGCATTACATCAGAAGCAGACTTTTAAATTTTTTTCACCTGTGGGAGTCGGGCGGTAGCGTAGCGGGTTAAGCACAGGCGGCACAAAGCCTAAGGACCTGTGAAAGGATCCCAGTTTGAGCCCCCAGCTCCTTTCCTGTAGGGGGGTCGCTTCACAGGCGGTGAAGCAGGTCTGCAGGTGTCTGTCTTTCTCTCCCCCTCTCTGTCTTCCCCTTCTCTCTCCATTTCTCTCTGTCCTATCCAACGACAACACCATCAATAACAGCAACAATGATAAATGCAACAATAAAACAAGGGCAACAAAAGGGAAAAATAAATAAAATAAAATTATAAATTTTTTTCACCTTTTACCAGCTAATGAATCTATGAACAGTCTTGAAATTCATCTGTTTCTCCTTATAGAAATTAGCCTCTAATATATTTACAAAGTGTTTCTTAAAGCTGTTTCCTCCTATTAAAAGTGTAGCAGGTCTTTAAAGAAACAGAAGCATTATTGGAAAACCAAATGACTTTCACTAAGTTTTTCTGTAAAAAAAAAAAAATGTAGAATTATTCTGTGTTCAGTCACATTGGTTCTGAACACATGTATACACAAACAATAGAAGGACATAATTCCAGTGTGCAATGCTTACCCCACAGGGCAGAATTCTGCTCGTGCAGTGCTCACCCTACAGCATAGGTGCACGTAAATGTGGATGTGTGGCTGCGAAAGGGCAGGGTTGGGAGTGACACAGCTTGAAATTCACATGAATCACCCCGAGGAATTACTCATCATGATTAAATACAACCTTGTTGAAAAGTTAATAGGATTTGAACAATGTATGCAACTTGCTGAAATAATTATCCATGCATTTTCTTTGAAAACTCACAGGACAAGCAGGTTAGAGCTGGTACGATCCTTCTCGGCATTTCTTCACTCGTGGATTTACCAGCATATGGATATATGGAACCTGCTGTGTGCTCAGAACTGCTGTGATGCTGATTGATACGGAAGTAAATAAGGATCATAAAATAAAGTACAAAGTTCTACAAGAGAGAGGGATTCTGAGTGATAGTGGAAGACACAGAAAAATAATTCAAACCTATTGTGAGTTGGTATATATATATGCTATTGCTTTTCAAATTCCTAACTGTGTGTGAGCAGGTGCATTCACTCCCTTACATAGCGTGCCACCCAGAGTCCATGGTTTCCAGTTGTTAACCTTCTCTGTACACAGACATCTCCTCCAATAATACGCAGTCCAAATCAAGAATGTCTGTGCATCCTAGCTCATTCTCACGGATGCTCCTGCAAGGTTTATTACTCACGACAGAGATGAAGTACGAAGGGACCTCTCAGGTGTGTGAGTGTGTGTGTGGGGGGGGTGGCACACCTGATTATTGGCAACTAGTAATTAGCATAAACAGCAGCGCAAGGAGCCGGGTTTGAGCCCACAGCTCCCCACCTACAGGGTGGTGAAGCAGGTCTGCTGGTGTCTTTCTCTCTCCCTCTCTTTCTCCTCTTCCTATTTCATTTTCTCTCTGTCCTATCCAATAAAATGGAAAAAGTAACTACCAGGAGCTATGGATTTGTAGTGCCGGCACAGTGTCCCAGCCATTAACCTGGGAAAGAAACAGAAAATAAAATGGACCTCTCCTGCAGTGTAGACATGTGACTCCCAGAGCCCTTCACGGGGTGCTGCATATAACTTCGCCTTTCCTGTGCAGTGTCCTTCTTTCTCCGGAGAGCTGCACTGTGGGCTCTAGAGAAGGTATTCTCAGCACTGTCACAGGACAAAAGCCGCCTCGCTCCCTTGTAAACACTCCCCAGGTGAGGTCGAAGAAGAAGCTCTATGAAAACGCGATAAGGGTTTCTCCTACACTTCAGGTGACAGAAAACAATGGACTTGCTGCAGGGGACCCAGTTCTCCCGTGGACAGAGTGACCTTAGGCTCCCCGCACAAGCCCAGTTCTCTCTGCCCTGGACTGGACTGGGTTAGTGTCTGGTCTGTCTGATTTGATCTGGAGCCTCTTGGACAAGAAGTCTGTCTAATTCTCTGTTCTCTGCAGTTCCTAACCAGTGTTGGCACCATCAAACGCCAAAGAACACTCCGTTTCTGTTAACTAGCGAGTTCGACTTCCCAACTCCATATGAGGGAGGTTCTGTCCTTTGTAAGCCGGCGTTCTGTCTGATCTGTATTCCATATTTGTGTCTGGGGAGCAAGCTTCATCCGTTACTGACTCACCTCTGGACTGGTCTTCTTTTCAGGAAATGTAGGCATGAGGCTGAATCTTTTTGCAACCACAAATTTTGGGAACACAGACTGTTGAAATATGCTGGGCTACATAGTGGATAACTGTTTCTGCAGCAATCACTTTATTTATTATTACTTTTTTTAGTAGTCGTGGAGGTCTCTGTGAGCCAAGGATGCAGAGTGGCTAGCAGATGTGACCAGAAAACCAGCAAGTATCGCTGATCAAAATATTTCCCTTTACTTCCTCTCTGTGTGAGAAGAAGAATCCATATTTCAGCTCATTAATAAGTCACTTTAGTTGTACTTCTTTAATCTTACTCCCTGCTTGTTCTAGTAATGAGCGAAGTCTCCTCTTGTAGTCTGAGCCACCATATTAATTCTATAGTGATGAATCAGTTATTGTGCATGGAATTTCAGAATGCAAATAAAGCAGAGGGATTAGCAGAGTAATCCCATTTTAATTCTATGGAAGATGAAAATGTTTTGTAAAGAGAAGACACTCATGTGACTTTTTAAAAGATTTTTTAGAATCTATTACTTGATAGAGGCAGAGAAATTGAGAGGAAGGGAAACGGGAGAAGGGAAGGGGAAAGACAGAGAGACACCTGTAGCCCTGCTTCACTACCTGTGAAGCTTTCTTCCTGCAGGTGGGGACCAGAGTTTGAACCTGGGTCCTTGCGCTCTGTAACATGTGCGCTTACCCAGGTGTGCCATCGCCTGCACCCCACTATGTGATTTTTTTTGTTGTTATTTAGAAAGACTTGCAGTTCTTTTGTTGGCAGTTAGGCATGTTGTATTGCGTAACAGGAACTGAGATAAATAAACCATTACTGTGATGTTTTATGTTGAGCTCTTTAGATGATGGGGTGTCGTTAATATTTCTGTATCAGTGCATACAAAAGGCTTCAAGTCATAGCCTCTGCTCTTGTTCTTCCGTTACTTCTGAGCTTCTGGAAGAACTTTTCCTAAGAGACTCAGTCTTGTAGCTATGAAATGCTCTGACTTTACTGTAGCCCCGTTGCTGCGGGGGTGAGACGGACAGGGGAGGGCTATGATAGAGTCTGGTGACGAATCCTGTGTCCTGAGTTTGAAGGGTGATCCTGTGTCACTGGGCTCACTCTTCCAAAATCGTCCCTTGGCTTTATTTTTCTCCTTAGGTAGACAAGATAGCTAGAAAGCTCCAGCGAGGAGCTGAGCCTTTCTCCCCATAACTTCTCTCTTATGGAGAAGGGGCATTAATTATGAATTCTCTTTGTGATTTAAAGTTGTTACAGGTCCAAGAAGGATGACAGAGGACCTAGCAGGGGTTGTATTGTTATATGGAAAACTGGGGAATGGTATGCATGCCAACTATTGTATTTACTGTCGAATGTAAAACATTAATTCCCCAGTAAAGGAATTTAAAAAAATAAAATAAAATTGTTACTTTTGTCCTGCTCATATCTTAATGCCTTTCAGCAACCAAGTTGCAGATGCTGCCATGACACCATCCTGACTTCCCTGGGCAGACGCCCTCACCCATGTGTCCTGGAGCCTCCCCTCCCCAGAGCCCTGCCCCACTAGGGACAGACAGACACAGGCTGGGGGTGTGGATCCACCTGCCAACTCCCATGTCCAGCGGAGAAACAATGACAGAAGCCAGAACTCCCACCTTCTGCTCCCCATAAAGAATTTGGGTCCCTGCTCCCAGAGGGATAAAAACCAGGGGAGCTTCCAATGGAGGGGACGGGACAGGGAGCTCTGGTGGTGGGAGCTGTGTGGCACTGTGACCCTGTGGTCTTACAATCTTGTCAATCCTTACTACACCACTAATAAAAAATTATCTAAGAAAAGAAACTTGTTCCTTTTCTTCTCTTCTGCCATGAGCCTGGAGGATTTCTTGGCTAGGCCCACCTGGGAGATGTGAACGCCATCAAAGTGTGGGAGAATTCTCTTCAGACCGCGCGACCATGGAGCGCTTCATTCATTCACTAGTCCACACTAAGCAATTCATCATCGTTATCATGTCACTGTCACTGTGTTTATGCCCCAATGACTGCTAGTCCAGGAAGCAGATTCTAGTTGTGTTGTGACATTTAGGATGTGTCTGTTTCGGGCCACCAGTTTGACCTGAGATTTTAGTTTTGGCTGCGTCCAACAGAGCTCATGGCTTTTTAGTATATGTAGCTTTTCTTGTTTTTCTTGAGAAGACAGGACTGACGGCTTCCAAGGTCCTTACATAGTAATATTGAATCATATTATTTTTCAAGTCAAAAATAAGTATTATAAAGAAGTTGAAATATCCTTTTTTTTTTTTCCCAGACCACTGCTCAGCTCCAGCTTATGTTGGTGTGGGGAGTTGAACCTGGAACCTGGGAGCGTCAGGCATAAGGGTCTCTTTGCGTATCCATCCCACTATCTCCCCCACTTGGAAGTGTCCCCTGTTTCTCGCAGGTGCTGGTCTAACAGGCTACCCACCTCCACAGGGAAACCGGTACTGAGGGTGAGTGAGCCGGGCGGAGAAAGACACAAACCTCCAGGAGTGCTTCAGAGACAGCAGTGGGGTTAATATACTGTGGTTTAAGGGAGGGGAAGTAGCAGTGATCCAGTCAGAGCCACACCTCACACCACACCGCGGCATGCTCCTCACATAAGACCACATATATCCCTAGCAGGCGCTGGCCACACTCTAGTCATGAGTTAAGGAACTTGTGATGAGGGGGTCTTCTCCCCCAGCCTGGAGCCCTGGCACCATCTTGGGTCCACATGGTCGAGAAGGGACATGCCTACCGCCTTTCTCTGCGAGTGCTGGGGTCCACCCTCTCAAGACTCGATGTAGAGATGATAGGCCTGGACCCAGCTGGGGTGGTGTGTGTGGGGGGTCCGTCTCTCCCACATGGAAGCTGACATATTTCCATAAACATAGAGGCTAAAACTACTTTGCATTAGCTTCAAAACATACTTCTAATAGTGAAGTCGACTGAACAGGAAACCGGAATGTGTAACAGAATTGAGTGAGGAATTCACTACCCAAATCTGCAGCACTTGATTATGGTCAGTGATGAGAGGGGTAACTGCAGTGCACTGAATGAGAAGGGAATAAATATATTCTATCCAGGTTGTATTTTGTTACGGCGATTATATTGGCGTTTGTGAGAAAAATGTCCCGACTTTATCAGAGAAGTGTTGAAGCTCTAAGCTGAGTGTTGTGTCTACAAATAACTCAAGTGTTTGAAGCCACGAGTCTGAAATTCTTTTCTTTTTGTGCTTTTCCTGAGAAATGGCTGTTTTTCTCAAAATGTAAGATGACTACTGAATCGAGGAAAGGGCAGTCGTAGTGACCAGCATAAAGAGGAGTTGTTTTCTCCTTATGGCATCTTAAGTTAAAAACAAAAAAAACAAGCTTTTTTTTGATTAATGCCTGTTAGAAAATCTTTCAGCATGTTCTATGTGAATTAATGTTTTGCAAATGAGACTCTCCTAGGACAGTCAAATATACAGAGAGACATAGACAGGTCCAAAAACTCTTGGGTTGAAAAACTACTTCGGAAGATGCGATGTTCATAAGGCCTTTGGTGGAGACTAGTAGGGAACCCTGAGAACGTTTTCTGTGCGGTAAACGCACAGACTTTATTTATTGCTGTATCACCACGAGACTGTCAGCGTGAAGATGATCACCCAGCACAAATCATTGCACTAACGTGCCTCTTCCTTCAATTAAGAGTTTGGCATCCGCCTCTTTTCTGCGAAAAGCTGTCATTTCACTGCAGCAGTTACACTGACAGCATGTAAAATAATGAGAATGTACACTTAAACTTGGCTTTCAAGTTTTCCCTAAATGGGGCACTTTTATATACTCCTTCACTTCTTCCAGTGATGGAGAAGTGATTAAAACGGTGGCAGAATCCAACAGAAAGGTCAGACTGAGTATTGCCAACAGCTCACAACTTCTGCACCATGTGTCTGATTAATACTTTCATCCTGCCTTCCATGTGACTTCTCTACTCATGGGACTTGCCCAGGCCACTGGGAAAGGTTACTCGTGGTCTTCACAAACTCAATGAAGAGCAGTAAAAGGGCAAGGGGTCAACTTTCAAAATCTATCTGGAGTGAAAACACTGGATCCTCTAGGAAAAAAAAAATTCCTGCTTCGTTGAGACATGTTCTGTAAGTAGCTTCATTCCAATTAGTGCCATTCATAAACAGTTTTTGCCCTGAGGAGTTGCAGAAGCTTAGTTTAAATAAACCCCACTTAATAAGGAATAGTGCCACAATCAGGAAAGTTCTGCAGACAACCTTTCAAGATAGGATGATCGACTCACCTCAACACAAAGCCTTCATCCTTGCCCAGAAAAACTGGTCTGTTTTCAAGGGCTCTGACCAGAGGAGAGTGAGAGAGGTTCAAGGAGAGCCAGGGACACACAGAATGCTGGGTGAAGCCCTCCTGCCCCCAGACACACCTAGCTTTTCAAACTCTGGCCTTTCTTAAGTGATTTTTTGATGCTAGGAACTGATAAATGAGGGATGAGTGGGGAAATGGAGAAACTAGACGGTGTGTGTGGGGCCCAGATGGTGGTTTAGTACTCACATGACAGAGCACAAGGACCCGGGTTCCAGCCCCTGTCCATACCTACAGAGGAGTTCCAGCCCCTGTCCGTACCTACAGAGTAAAGCTTTATGAGTGGTGAAGCAGGGCTGCAGTCCCCCCCCTCCACTGCTTGTCTCTGTCACTCCATCTCCCCTCTCAGTTTCTCTCTGTCCTATCTAATAGTAAATAAACAAAAAATAATTAATTAAAATAAAGTAGATGGAGATTCAGTGCTGTGCGTCCGCTGGGACAGTGATCCGGCTGTGAAGTCTGCCACCCCAGCAGTCCCCAGGGCTGTGTAGCTGAGTGGGTGTCTCCTTCCTCCCTCGGCCCTCTATGTGCATCCCTATAGAGAGGACACCCCTCCCCAAATTGAGACAGACCAGTTCGAGGCTATCTGAGCAGTTGTGTCCCCCTGTCAAACCTCCAAAGCTGCTCTCATTCCTTCTCCTCTTTAAAACCCCCATTCCATTCCCACCTCCCCAGAGCCCTGACCCACTAGGGAAAGACAGAGACAGGCTGCCAACACCTGCCAACACCCATCTCCAGCGGAGAAGCAATGACAGAAGCCAGAACTCCCACCTTCTGCTCCCCATAAAGAATTTGGGTCCATGCTCCCAGAGGGATAAAGAACAGGGAAGCTTTCAGTGGAGGGGATGGGTCACGAAACTCTGGCGATGGGAACTGTGTGGGATTATATCCCTCTTATCCTATGGTCATGTTGATCATTACTAAATAAAATAAAATAAAAACTCCCGCTCTCTTTCCAACTCCCAGCTTCTTTGCTTAGAGTACTCACAGGACAGCTGCATAGCAGAATCTAAGAGAAAAAAAACAGAAGGGAAGGACTTGGACTGCTGTAGAAAGTGCTGAAGTCCCAGGCAATTCTCTTCGATTTTTGTCTAGTTAGCCCATTTCTAGAACAGCATCACGTCCTAGAGATGAGACATTTACTCAGGAAGAAATTCCTCTGTCTACAGACTCTGGAACAAGGTGCAGGCTAGGGGCCCAACACCGCAGAGGGCTGTAACTGGTAGTTGGGATAACTTGGAATAGTTTCCTAACAGTGGGAATTAGCTGTGGTCATAATGAACAGCAAGACTAGGTGGTGGTCTAAAGTAAGTAAACTTATCTTCAACGACCTTGTCCTCCTTCCTTTCAAACCGGGCTGCGTGTATTCCAGAATCGCTTCTGCACACCTTCTTTCTAGAATCAGGATTCCATATGGCCCGTGACATGGAAGCACTCAGGAGCTACACTCCTTTGGAAAGCAGTCTCTTGCCTTTTATGGATTCCCTCCGAAGGTGTCAGCTGTTACTTCTCTCTCTCTCTTTTAAATTTTATTATCTTTATTTATTTGTTGAATAGAAATAGCTAGAAATCAACAGGGTATGGGGAGGTAGGGAGAGAGACAGAGAGATACCTGCAACCCTGCTTCACCACTTACAAAGCTTTCCTCCTGCAGTTGGGGACTGTGGTCTCGAACCCGGGTCCTTCCACATTGTAACACCTGGCCCCAGCAGCTGTTACTACTCTAAGCCAGTGTTCTGAGCTTATGTTCAGCTCTCTTAAATTATTCTACTGACAAGATCCTTTAGGGGGGAAAGACAGACCTGATTGCAGAAAATGAAAAGAATCACTTACTGAGTTAAACATGTGATTGCTACAGACCCCCCTCCCCCCAGTGGTGTTGACGTCATTAATTGAAATCAAAGACCAACCAGTTCACACACTAGCATATTCACTGGTATGTCAATCTGCTCTTCTAACTTAAAAATGGAGCAACCTTGGATGACAAATAGGCAAAAGTCACAAGCCTTCACTTGGTGTCACTTTCGCATTGGCCATCCCCTGCTACCACTTCTGCACAGCACTGAACACAGCGGCACAGATGCTGAGTCTATACTCACTCTCTGAGGCCCTTAGGTAGACACACACGCTTTAAAAAAATATTTATTTATTTATTCCCTTTTGTTGCCCTTGTTTTATTGTTGCAGTTATTACTGTTGTCGTCGTTGTTAGATAGGACAAAGAGAAATGGAGAGAGGAGGGGAAGACAGAGAGGGGGAGAGAAAGACAGACACCTGCAGACCTGCTTCACCGCCTGTGAAGCGACTCCCCTGCAGGTGGGGAGCCGGGGGCTCGAACTGGGCTCCTTACGCTGGTCCTTGCGCTTGGCACCATGCGCACTACCGCAGGATTCCCAACACACGCACTCTTTTGGTGTGTGATCTGACCATTACTCGTTGTTATGAAATAGGGTTGCTTTATAGTTTTCTGAAAGTAAATGTATGTTCAGTCATACATTTCTGTGCACACAGTTTGGAAAATTCAGATGAAATTTCCTGGTATTTAGTTCATTACAGAGCTGATGCTATATGCCTTAGGGAAATTGACGTTCTCTGCCATATCGCGGTTGTTACATTCTGAAGCTGTTAGTTTCTCTTCACTAAAATCTCTTCATTTTCTGAAAGTTCGGTTTTGCACATCATAATATGTTTCTTTAAATCTAGAAGTTTTTGGTCATTTTGTGACCATTTTGAGTGGTATGTGGTAGGCTTATTATTGCTGTTCTTCTGTGAAAACTATTACATAAATCTGTAGGAATAAATCAACCCATGGTGTTAATGCAGACAGAAAGTGCAAAACTTCTCTTTTTTAAATCTCTCCCCCACCAAGATATCCAGTTTCCTTCATCCTCAAAAGAGTCCTTAGCTCAAGCCCATGCCTTTTTTTTATTGTAATTAAAAAGTAAAGTCTGAGGAACTAGAATTAAAAGCAAACCATCAAGAAATCTCCTCAGTCTTTTTTCTGCTGCCTACCTACTTCAACAATGAAAAAATCAACAGAGCAAGGCTGCAACACCATTTCAGTGGTTTATTACTAACGAATTATTTCCTGAAGTTGCCTCCAAGGTTATCTGCTGGAAAGGAATTGTTTTATTGTTTGTTTGTTTTTATTATTCTATTTTATTTTTATTTATTTATTTATTTTAATTTTTTATTTATTTAAAAAAGGAGACATTAACAAAACCGTAGGATAAGAGGGGTACAACTCCACACAATTCCCACCACCCAATCTCCATATCCCATCCCCTCCCCTGATAGCTTTCCTATTCTTTATCCCTCTGGGAGCATGGACCCAGGGTCATTGTGGGATGCAGAAGGTGGAAGGTCTGGCTTCTGTAATTGCTTCTCTGATTGCGTTGGCAGGTGGATCCATACTCCCAGCTTGTCTCTCTCTTTCCCTAGTGGGGCAGGGCTCTGGGGAAGTGGGGGTCCAGGACACATTGGTGGGGTTGTCTGTCCAGGGAAGTCTGGTCGGCATCCTGCTGGCATCTGGAACCTCATGGCTAAAAAGAGAGTTAACATACAAAGCCAAATTGTTGACCAATCATGGACCTAAAGGCTGGAATAGTGTGGATGTAGTGTTGGGGGGTACTCACTGCAGACTGTTGTGTACCTTTGCTTTCAGGTATATATTTTTCCCCTAGTTTATGGGCACGTGTGCACATATGCTCTATCTCAGGGGACCTGGACTATATCTAGGTTTGGGGACTTTACTGGGGAGTGGACCACCTGAAGTGGAATTAGAGAATACTATGAAAGGAAAGGTCTCACCTGAGTGATGAAGCTGAAGGGTTGTCATTCTACACCTGAAGTCTCTGGACACAGTCTGAAGTGAAGCAGGCTGAGGTGGTACTCATTGTGTTGATTAGGTTGGCAGATGCAATATTATTTGGTATGAATTGAGAGAAGCATGCAGGAAAGTGGGGACATAAATTATGGTGATGTTGGGTATTACACAGCAAATCCTAACAAAGGGATTTTTCAAAGTTACTCAATTACCAAATAATGTGATTATAATAATAACTATCTATTGTCTTCTTGAACCCTAAAACAGCAGGAACCTCACATTTCCACTACAGAGCCTGTATTTCTCCCAGTCCGGGAAGGAATTGTTACAAGCACAATGAAACCTCTACCGTCAGGACAGGACAGAAACCCCACAGGCTGGAGAACCTCACAGTCTTCATTGTTTATCTTGAATTTCCTTTTAAGACCACATATTAGTGCAGAAGGAAAGTGTGAAACCACTTTTTCCCCCTCCCTACAATACACATAACTAAAAGTTTCAAAGTGAGTTGTCATTCTAGAAATAAACATAAATGCTGTTTTGCAATGCTTTTCAGAGGCAAAGGCTCACTGAAGAGTAGCCATAGATGAGCAAGTATTCCAAATGCTTTCTACATTGTTGGGAAGCAAAGAGAACCCTTGTCATGTCTGTACATCAACCCATTTCCCTGCGCAGATGCCCTCACCATGTGTCCTGGAGCCTCCCTTCCCCAGAGCCCTGCCCCACTAGGGACAGACAGAAACAGGCTGGGGGTGTGGATGCACCTGCCAACACCCATGTCCAGCAGAGAAGCCATGACAGAAGCCAGAACTCCCACCTTCTGCTCCCCATAGAGAATTTGGGTCCATCCTCCCAGAGGGATAAAGAACAGGGAAGCTTCCAATGGAGGGGATGGGACATGGAGCTCTGGTGGTGGGAACTGTACCCCTCTTATCCTATGGTCTTGTCAATGTTTTTTATTTTATAATTTTTTTTTTTTAAAGAGAGAGATCCTATGGTCAGGTTTGCTATCCTGAGATGCCAGAAGAATCTTCTGGCGAACATGCCCTGGGCTGGCAGCCCTGGAGAGGCCTCCCTTAAATTCCTCACAGCTGGACTTGACAGAAGCAGCTGTTCCATGTCCCAAAGACATGGAGGCCGGGGGAGTCACCAGGCTGCTTCTCGGGAAACTGGCTCCCAACCCAAGCTGACCTCGCAGCCAAGTCCTTGATTGCCGGTCACTTTTTCCTTGCCGTTTTGAATCAGGAATCAGATGCATATCCTTTTGGACACAGATGTTCATAAAATCACTGCCAGCCACATTAGATCTGATCATCAGTGAAGACTTGACTAACATACTCTAGACTCAGGGTGTTCAGTCAGCCCCACTGCTATTATCCAGATGTTCCATAGCACGAAGAACAGCGACTGATGTCCACGTCTTGGTGCAGTAAGAGGTGAAGGGCTGCTATTCCTCTTCCAGCTTAAGAGAGGTCCTACTGTTTTCAATGGGTCTCTCTCTCTCCCTCTCCCTCCCCCTCTCATTTTTGAAATTATCTTCATTAAGTTATTGGAAACAGACAGATACCGATAGAGAAAGGAATGACTGAGAAGAGAGCCAACTGCAGCCGGGTCTCTTCCACACCTCTCTCTCTCTCTCTCTCCCCTCTCTCTCTCTCTCTCAATCTCTCTCTCTCTCTCAATCTCTCTCTCTCTCTCAATCTCTCTCTCCTCTCTCTCAATCTTTCTCTCCTCTCTCTCAATCTCTCTCTCCTCTCTCTCTCTCTCTCAATCTCTCTCTCCTCTCTCTCTCTCCCTCTCTCTCCCTCCCTCTCTCTCTCTCTCCTCTCTCTCTCTCTCTCCTCTCTCTCTCTCTCCTCTTTCTCTCCTCTCTCTCTCTCTCTCTCTCTCTCTCTCTCCTCTCTCCTCTCTCTCTCTCCTCTCTCTCTCCTCTCTCCTCTCTCTCTTCCTCTTCATCTCCCATTCCTATCTCCCTCTCTCCCTCTCCCCTTTTCTTTTCCCTTCCTCCCTTCCTCTCTCCCTTCCTTCCTTCCTTCCTTCCTTCCTTCCTTCCTTCCTTCCTTCCTTCCTCTCTTCTTTCCTCTGCTTTTTCTCGATGCCAGGATATCTCTGTGACTTAGTACCTGCACAACTCTGCCACTTCTGGCAACCATTTTCTCCCCTTTCTTTCTGATCGAGGCTGAAAACACGCACCAAAAGGCAGTGTGGGCCAGAGAGGACAGACACCTATTTGCCCCTGGAGGAGAGGAACACAGGCATAGAGCCGGGGCCTAGCAGCTGGCATGAGCTCTGCCAAGTGAGTCTTTCTTTCTAAAGAGTAACTCCACCTGCCTCTAAATAAGCAATTCGCCTTTTTTTCTCTGCAACTCTCCATGCATCTATAGTTACTATATATTTCCCTTGACTTTATCACTTTCTAAATTCTTTAATTAGATTAATCCCCTTACAATAAGCTATATCTAGAAGAATGTTAAACTCTGAATAACTAAGATGCTGTCCTTTTAGCAGGGGGCTTCTTACCTGTTACCTGTGATACAGAAAAATCACTGGGGTCAGGCAGTGGCGCACCTGGTTAAGTGAGACACTATACTGTACAAGGACCTGGATTCAAGCCCGGGTGCCCACCTACAGGGGAAAGCTTTGTGAGTGGTAGAGCACAGCTGCAGGTGTCTGTCTCTCTGTCTCTCTCCCTCTCTGTCTTCCCCTCTCCTCTCAATTTCTTTCTGTCTCCATGCAATAATAAATAAGTATTTTAAGAAAGACAAATCCATTTATTCTCACTGAATTATGAAATATTGTGATTGTTTTGATGCAAGATTTATCTTAACTTATTAGAAAAATCTAGTATTTGTAAGTTAAAGTTTAAGTTTTTTACTGACCACTTCTCGATTATTTAAAAAATTTTAAATTATTATTTAATTTTCCTTTTTGTTGTCCTTGTTGTTTTGTTGTTGTTGTTATAGTTATTATTGTTGTTGTTATTGATGTCATCATTGTTGGATAAGATAGAGAGAAATGGAGAGAGGAGGGGAAGACAGAGAGGGGGAGAGAAAGACAGACACCTGCAGACCTGCTTCACCGCCTGTGAAGCGACTCCCCTGCAGGTGGGGAGCCGAGCCGGGGGCTCAAACCAGGATCCTTACACTGGTCCTTGCAGTTTGCTTAACCTGCTGCTCTACCGCCCGACTCCCCACTTCTTGATTCAAGTATAAGAATTGGTGAGTGACATTTTCTCCCCGTCTGACATTTTTGTGTCTGTGTGCTTCACTTGGTTTTAGCAATGCCTTTTCTCATGTTAATATCTCTTTATCTATGTCGGCCACATTAGTAAATTTTCACAAGGTTACTCAGGAATCTCCTGCTGGCCACTTGGGAATAGTATGTAGAGTAGCAAAGTCCCTGAGTGTCACTAGAAAGTAAATTCACGTTGATCCTTAAGGATTGAGTAAAACCCCTTTCACATTTCACCACGCTTGACTGAGTGAAAGGTACTCTGGTGCAGTTAAAAAAGAATACCTGAGCTTCCTTAACCGCCATGCTTCTAGGGAACATGAGGAACCTCACTGCCGATCAACTTCAGAAGTCACCACTCCGACAAGCTCTCAGCAGAATCCAACGATTCACCCTATAAGGAAAAGAGAGAGGAAGAAAGAAAGAAAATGTCTGCTAAGAAGGTCAGACTGCTGAGATCCTTGACTCTGAGGTGATTTCCGACTGGGTAAGCGTGGTCTTCGTGGAAGGATGACACAGACACAATATATCTACCTTGCTGCTTCTAAAGCAGTGATTCCCTGAAAGGCTTAGAGGGTCTCTCTGAGAGTCTCAGCCTGTCACTTGTCACTGTGAGTTGCATGGCTATATGGTTTCCCCTCCCTTATCCACCATCTCTCCCCGTTAACATTATTCAGAAATGTTCCCGTATTTGATATGACATACAGCTATTCAAAGTCTCGTTAGTTAACTGTATTATATTTTAGTCAAGCAGAACTCGACGTTTTAAATGTTATTTGTGCAGACATTCTTGAAGAAAAGAAGTTACTATGAGAGAAAGTCTCCATCTTCGTACCCCACCAGTCTGTTAGTCTTACTTTACCATCCTCCTATCCTTACAAATCTTCACAGTTCACACTTAAAATTTCGGAAACGTCTTTTCCAGTGCAATCTAACAGGACTATTAATTCCACTTTTAGTCATCATAGAACTCTACCACCAGGTTTCCACTTATATTCCCTAAATGGGTTATCTCGTTTCCAGTCTTCTCCTTCATTTAATTTTTATTAGTGATTTAATATTGATTGACAAGATCACGGGGGTACAATTCCACACCTTTCCCACCCCCAGAGCTCTGTGTCCCCACTCCCTCCACTGGAAACTCCAGCACTTCTCCCAAGGGCACAGATATGGCTAACTGTTATTTCTACAACTGTCTATATGTGTATAGATTTGCCAAGTTTTTTCTATGGTTCTTCCTTCTCTTCCTTTCTAAGTCACACCTAGTAATTCTGAGTGTTCATCCTCCTTTTTATGCCCTTTTCTCTCTCCAGGTCCTGATGGAGCTGGAGTTCAGAGCCCTCTGGTCATTTCTCCCCCTTGGAGTATGGACCCAAATTCTTTATGGGGAGCAGAAGGTGGGAGTTCTGGCTTCTGTCATTGCTTCTCCACTGCTGGACATGGGTGTTGGCAGGTGGATCCACACCCCCAGCCTGTGTCTGTCTGTCCCTAGTGGGGCAGGGCTCTGGGGAGGGGAGGTTCCAGGACACATGGGTGAGGGCGTCTGCCCAGGGAGGTCAGGATGGAGTCATAGTAATACCTGCCACTTGATGGCTGAAAGGCAGTAAGATTTAGAGCAGAAAAGATGGTTTAATAAACAGGAACCATAACTTAGGTATAGAGCAGGTGACAATAGGGATTTTAGGGGGGAAAGAAGCTAGGAAATCTACTTTAGGTATGTTCCCATGGGCCCATGACTGAGGTAATTTTTGCTGGAGTTTGATAGCTACCCTGCAGGTGGACTAAAATATTGTCTGGGTAGGTGGTGTCAGAGTTAAGAATAGGACCAGAAATCTGGATCAGGGCAGAGATTAGCTCCCAAACGTGAATGAAACATGTAAATACATTAACTATTTACCACATCAATCTGACCCAGGGCCCATATCTATTCTTATGTCACCTCCGAGTCCCTGTCAGTCTGAGCTCACAGTCCATGGTCACAGCTAGAACCTTCCAGGCTGCTCTCATCATGTCCGGACCCGTCTTCCTCGAGGGGCAGAGCAGGCTGACCAGCCTCCCTTCAGAGAGTGGGGAGTCCCCGCCATGGCTGCTCTGCAGTGAGGGCAGGTCCTGGGGAGGCCACAGGAGGGCTTGTGCTGACTGTCCTGGTGGGAGTGAGCAGTGATGGTGGAGAGACGGGGTTGCTAGGGGGCCAGGCCCATTGAATCTATGGGGGAATCAAAGATTCCCTGACTCGGCCTCTAGGTAATGGTGTGGTCTGGTATTAACCAAAAAGGTTGTCATTAAGTAAGTGAGCCAGTCTCTTCGCCTTTTCTGGATTTTGTAGTCCTTTCTGTATCTGACGGGTAAGGTTTCCCCCCAGTTGGTAAAGCATTGAGTGTCATTTTTTGTATCCAAATTAGTATTAGATATATGAAGTCTGGCCTCAAATTAGGGAGGAGACACACCTAGGATTTCAGTGGGATCTAAGGTAGCCTTGAGTTTTATTGCATTTCCTTATTTGGTGATTCTAATAATATTAGGCTGTTATGGAGACAGTAATTGCCCTGTAGTGATATGTGGGTTTTGCCAGTATTTCTCCTGGTTAACTGTGTACACTGCTTCTTCTAAAGAATATGTAGGGGCAACAACAATGCTGATGCTGTCAGGTTAAGAGATGTGCCTTACTCTCCCTTGTGTGATTAGTTGAGTAGATAGAGTGATTGAGGGAAGTGAAGTAGGGGTAGGAGCGGAGGGTGTCTAAGCCTTGAGTAATCAATATTTGAATAGAACATTTATAGTGCCTTCTTTAGGCCTTTAGATTGCCGAGCTAAAAAGTGCTAAATGTGATCACAGAGGACTATGAAGCACTTTTATTTTGAAGTATATAGCTGCCCCAAATCCTCTCCAATCTTCTTACTTTCAACATATTTTATCCTGCCTTGAGAGTTTTGTCCATAGAGCACAAATCCAACCAAGTTATTTCTCTGTTTAAAAGTCTTCAAGATTTTCCTGTACATGCAGGATAAAATTAGAATGTGAAATTAAAGGCTGACTTATAAACTATAAGCTTCCTCCTTATTGTTTCAAATAAGACCCATTATTGTAACTTTATTAAGGTAAGCTTTAGAGTTGAAGACCTCTTCGTTTATACTTCGATGCCAACATTTTCTTTCTAGCTATATTAGCCATTCTTACTCTGTCTCTTTAGATATAAGATGGAAAAAAAAACAGCCCCCTTACCTTTGTGTTAGGAGTATTCAGCTCCATGCCCTACGTGAAGGGACCATGGGAATCTTGTCTATGTCATAGTCATTGTTATTTTCTTTTCAAATGTATTTAGCTATTTATGACTCCATGGGGAGGCAGTCCAGCAAATATGGTGCTCGAGACGCACATCAGGACGTAAATATGAAAATCCAGTGCTGCCCTGCTGACCCATCTCTTTGGTCACATTTCTATTTCATTAGTATCCTAGCTCCTACCACTGAGTATTCTGTGCTTGAGATGGCAAATTTATTGAGTTTGCTCTTGGTAGACAGTAGTTGTTTCATGATCTATGTGTTAGCTCAGATCATTGGGGTTAACATTTAAAGGTAGATTTATACTTTCCTCATGTTTGGGAACTACTCTCTGCCCTAATCCAGCATTCTAGTCCTATTCTCAACTCAGACCTTCCAAGATAATAACTTGTAGACCACCTGCATGTTAGCTATCAGGCCCAAGCAAAAATTACTAGTCATGGTCCCTAGGAAAATAACCTAAAATCGACGTCCTAGCTTCTTCCCACACAAAGACCCTAGTTTTATCTGCTGAATTCCTACCTTTGGGTTCCTGCTTATTAAACAATTTGTTCTGATTTATAACAATGTTTTTTCAGCCACCAAGTTGCAGATGCTACCATGACACCAACCTGACTCCCTGGGCAGACACCGTCACCATGTGTCCTGGAACCCCCCCCTCCCCAGAGCCCTGCCCCACTAGGGACAGACAGACACAGGCTGGGGGTGTGGATCCACCTGCCAACACTCATGTCTAGTGGAGAAGCAATGACAGAAGCAGAACTCCCACCCTCCGCTCCTCATAAAGAATTTGGTCCATGTTCCCAGAGGGATAAAGAACAGGGAAGCTTCCAATGGAGAGGATGGGACCCACAGAACTCTGGTGGTGGGAACTGTGTGGAATTGTACCCCTGCTATCTTACAATCTTGTTCATTGTTATTAAATCACTAATGAAGTTAAAATTAAAAAGAGAGAGAGAGAGAGAGAATTTTGGTCCACACTCCCAGAGGGATAAAGAATAGGGAAGCGACCAATGGAGGGGATGGGACACGGAACTCTGGTGGTGAGAACTGTGTGGAATTAAACTCCTGTGATCTTACAACCTTGTTCATCATTATTAAATGACTAATATTTTTCTTTAACTCTAAATCAAACAAGCTATAGCAGGAAAAATTGCTGAAACAGATCACTTCTAGTTTCTACTAGGAACTAAAATGCTGACAGTAGCGTTGATATAATATGCTTTACCACAGCAAAGTTGGAATGGGTCTTGTTCCTTATAGCCCCTATTTTCTTAAATTTATTCTTTATCCTCTGCTTAGAATTCTTTTTTAAAGATATACATGTACATATATTTAATTATCTATTTTATTGTCTTTATTTATTTATTGTATAGAGACAGCCAGGGGTTGAAAGGGATGAGGCAATAGACAAACCCTGGCAGCCCCACATCACCACTTGTGAAGCTTTCCCCCTGCAAGTGGGAGCCAGGGGCTTAAACACGGGTCCCTATGCACTGTAACATGTGTTTCAAGCAGGTGCGCCACCCCACAGCCCCCTCTCCCTAGAACACTTGATCTGGACCCCTCCCTTGTTGGCCCTTTCTGCCTGTCAAAATCTTACCAGCGATTCAAGACGTGAAACAAATGACTTCCCCATCAACTTTCCAGTTTTCTGCCAGTGGCCCTTGGCATCTCTGTGTGAACTCTTCTGGCAGCTGTAGTGGAAATGTCATCTACAGTCTATCTCTGGGGTTTCTGTGCCTTGAAGAAAACCACTGCATGTCCGCCTTTGTTTGCCCTCCACACCTAGAGCAGAACTTGCCGTCAGCCGCTAACAGCAGTGGGTGAAATCTATGGAGCTCAAGCCGTGCTAAGTCTCCATGCCAGCATATTTTACACATACGGACTTAACCCTCACAACTCTAGGTTGTTAGTTGTGTCTGGCGCTATCCACAGAAGAGGAAATGGAACATAGAAGCAGGTAAGTTGCCTGAGTTCACAAAAAACTGTGGCCGTCTGTCCTTTTACCCCATTCTTGATGCACCTTCATGGACATATACTTAAGTAAATGAAATGAACTGAAATGATTTTCACTTGAATGATTATTATTGCTTATTTATTTATTTTTAAATTTTATTTATTTTCCCTTTTGTTGCCCTTGTTGTCTTTTTTGTTATTCTTGTTGTTATTGATGTCATCATTGTTAGCTAGGACAGAGAGAAATGGAGAGAGGAGGGGAAGACAGAGAGGGGGAGAGAAAGACAGACACCTGCAGACCTGCTTCACCGCCTGTGAAGTGACCCCCCTGCAGGTGGGGAGCTGGGGGCTCGAACCAGAATCCTCACACCGATCCTTGCACTTTGCACCACATGTGCTTAACCCACTGCGCCACCGCCCGACTCCCCACTTGAATTATGAGAAGTACATTTTGATGCTGTTCACTTTGTCTGAATGTTCATTTTCGAGATGGGATGCCTGGTCAATCTCGGTCTAAACACACACTCTACAGAAATGCCAGTTTGCTTATAAGAGGAAAATGGAGTGCAAACTGTGGAAGGGGTTTGGGTTGCTAAAACTAGATCTCATATACGTATTGCATATGTTTCCGTTGAAGTTATTAATAGATTTGCTAGTATTTGACTTCATCCTGACTTTTTTTCTTTTAAAAACAATCAATCTCTAAAATATTCTACATACATAAAATTTACCATGGAGAATTTCCACTGTGGCATCATTGAAACCCAGCCAGAGACACAACCATACCGGGAAGAAATATTGCACTCACATGTGCCCAGTCAAGCCGGATGGAACCAGGGGCATTTCCATCTCTGTGTCAGGCACGCAGAGCCACGCGTGGGAACCGGAGGGGAGAAAGGGTGTCGTGTTGAACTTGGGCTTTGCAACTAGTCTCTCTCTCCTAATATGGATATTCAACTTATCATTGACCACATACCAAAAGGAGATCAGAATCCTTTAGACTACTCCACTCCCCCCCCCCCAGATAAACTGTATACCAAAGATGTTAAGTTTAGGAAAGGAATTTGCCAAGTTTCTCTGGTTCCCTTGAGTCATCTGTGATGATCTACTGGAGAGCTGTACAAAAATAAGAGTCTGGGATAACTGAGCAGAGCATAAAGGTAAGATCACAGACTCACTGGCGCTCTCCTTATCTCATGAAATGGCTTCTGGTCTACACAAGAGTCATTGCCACAGGGCGCAGCCAGCCACTCTGTCATTTTTTGTTTATGGTGTCTATACGAAACTTCACTTTATTTATTTATTATTAGATGGAAATAGAGGAACTGAGGGGGGAGGAGGGGATGCGATACAGAATTCTGGAGGTGGGAATTTTGTGGAATTGTACCCCTCTCATCTTATGGTCTTTTTAGTCTTTCCGTTTTATAAATAAATTTTGAAAATGAAGAAAATGTTTTAAAAATGTTTATCTACGAATAAAAAAAGGACTATGCTGAAGGCCTTTATAACCATATAATGTCTTAACTTCAAGGATATCTCCCCATGATTATAGGTGCCCTGTGACTCAGTTTACCATTTTATGTTAATGCTTTTCTTTTGAAAATGCCCTATATTTGAAGGGTATAGGTGATCCTACACGTCCATGTGAAATAACCACGAATCTCTGCAAAGTGACCAGACACAGGCCAGTTTACATGCATGAGACCCACAGGGACTGAGGGTCTGGTCTGTTTTCCCTGCACTGAAGATGAAGACCACACAACCTTTCATGTCTCCACACACAAGGACGCCGAGAGCAGCACTGACTTGCCCCATGGCAGGCTTTGTGCTCTCCCTTCAGGTCACACCTCTCTCCTCTGACCTATTTCAGAAGTGCTGAATGTCTCTGCCATCCACAGAGCACTGACTCAGTAGGAAACCACTACATAAGCGAAATGAACTTGGCCTGACTTGGGAAGTGCAAGCCTCATTTTTCCACCTTAAAAACACTTTATAAGTGGGCTTTTAAGTTACTGTCTGTTCCTAGGCATTATCTTTCATCTAACTTTCCATTTCAGCGTATTCTCAAGAAACATTTGAAAATATATTGCAGTTTTTTTTTTAATAAGAACTTTTAAGTATTTTTACAACTGGTGCGTTCTCTGTTCTTGATTGTGAAGACTGTGGGTGTCCCGCTATCCTCTCACTTGTTTTTAGTTCTCTCTGATTAAGAAAAAAAAACAAAACACAAATATAGAAAAAAGAGTAAAAATATTATTTGATTTGAATTGAGAACAGCTTGCAGAAAAGTGGGCCCCACCCTAAGGTGGAAATGTGAGGTTCCTGTTGTCTTAGGGTTCAAGGAGACAATGGATAGTTATTGTTATCGTCACATTATTTGGTGATAGGGTTAACTTCGGAAAGTCCCTTTGATAGAATTTGGGGTATAGTACCCAGCATCTTGTAAATAGCTGTGCTACCGGTTGCTTCTGTTCTCCCTGGTCTAGGCTTTTGGGAGAGAACGTATCAAAGACTCAGCCTATCCCACTTGGGAAAGACAAACAGGACAGGCTGGGGGTATATCAACCTGTCAGCGCCCAGGTCCAGCAGAGAAGCAACTACAGAAGCCAGAGCTCTCACCTTCTGCTCCCTGTAAAGATCTTTGATCCATACTCCTAGAAGGATAAAGAATAGGCAAATTTCCAGTGGAGGGGAGGGATTATGGAACTCTGGTCACGGGAATTGTATAGAATTATACCACACAATCTTGTCAATCATTATTAAATCACTAATAAAAATATTTAAAAAAAGAAAAAGAGTAAAAATGCAGAGGTCGCTCAGCACATGTGCTTACAGTTCCACACTCTACTTAGTACTTGGAAATGACCTGGCACATAAGGAACTTGCAAGAAGTGGAGGTTTGTGATGTGAATGGAAAGCATTCAGATGACTGAAATATTGAAGTGGTGCATATTCAGTCTTCCTCAAGTGTTTCTGACTCACAGCTCCCCAAATCCTTGGCACTTCTTACACACAGAGAATAATAAAGGTGTCTTTTGTTATGTGAGTGAAGTGCCTAAGGCGAGGGTTTTTGTTGCCAGTTGAATGGAGATGTGATTAGAGTTGAAACTTCCAAGCCGATCTGCAGACCTGGTGTGTGTGAGTGTGTGTGTGCGTGTGTGCGTGTGCGTGTGCGTGTGTGTGTGTGTAAGGAGCTAGAGATGCAAGTACCATTGTCCAAGTACCGATGACCAGAGGTTTGACTGATTATTTCTAGATGATGTAATCCCCATCAATAACTGCAAAGGTATTCTGGAGAACCTCTGGGTTAGCAGCACGTGAAGGCATCCCGAGAAAGCCAAGCCAGGAGAGGTCATGGGAGTTCAACTCTTTCCCCATGCTTAGCCCTATGCATCTCCTCCATATGACTGCACCTGAGCTAGGCCCTGTGTGAGTGGTGCTCTGATGAGTAAACTTTAATCTGCCCTTTCATCTGCTCTAGCATGGTAATCTAATCTGAGACCACTGTCCTGGAAACCAGTGTCTGATCTAAGCCCAGCCAGTCAGACAGACAGGGAGTGCTCTGGTTCATTGAACTGGTTTGTCAAAGGACCAGTTACTTGACTACTACATATTTATTGAAACTGCTTTCCCCAGTAAAATTGAGTTATTTTGTGTAGCTTCATTTGTCTGAGTTGACTTCCTTCACTAACTGTGAATCCTTAATCCACCATAATGTCTCAATATCACTAGATCTTAGCCCATAATAAGCAGTTAACCATACAAACTTACACTAAAATCTAAGTGAACTCATTCTCAATCTTAGATAATGCTTATAACTCCCAAACTCATCCAATTCTACCTTCTAAAATCACTAACTTTCTTGGAACTGTATTTATTGAATGACATAGATTTTATTTTATTATTTCTTTCGATTGATTTTTTTAGTGTCAGAGCCCTGCTCAGCTCTGGCTTGTGGTGGTGCTAAGGATGGAACTGGGGCAGTTGGAACCTGAAGCAAGCAAGTCTTGTACATACCCACCTCCTTAGCCCAATTTGAGTCTTTTTTTTCTTTTTTCTTTTTTATTTATAAAAAGGAAACACCAACAAAACCATATTACAAGAGCGGTACAACTCCACACAGTTCCCACCACCAGAACTCTGTATCCCATCCCCTCCCCTGACAGCTTTCCCATTCTCTATCCCTCTGGGAGCATGGACCCAGGGTCATTGTGGGACGCAGAAGGTGGAAGGTCTGGCTTCTGTAATTGCTTCCCCACTGAACATGGGCGTTGACAGGTGGATCCACACTCCCAGCCTGTCTCTCTCTTTCCCTAGTGGGGCAGGGCTCTGGGGAAGCAGAGCTCCAGGATACATGGGTGGGGTTGTCTGTCTAGGGAAGTCTGGTCAGCATCATGTTAGCATCTGGAACCTGGTGGTTGACAAGAGAGTTAACATACAAAGCCAAACAAATTGTTGATCAATCATGGACCTAAGGGCTGGAAGAGTGCAGATGGAGAGTTGGTGTGGGGGGGGGGTCCTCCATTTTGTAGATAGCTAGTAGGCAGATTTTAGTTAAATTCCAAAGGGCCTGTGGCTATACTAGTTTTTTCTTTGTTTGTTTGTTTTCCTTTTTCATTTTGTCCCTGAGCCTGAAATCTGATATGCCAGTGGATCCAAGTTATTTTCTGGGGTGATGATGTCATGGCTGGAAAAAGGACCAGAAAGCTGGATCAGGGAAGAGAGTGGCTAATATGGGAAAGGGGTATAAATATTGTTGACTGTAAACCCCATTGATTTGATGTGATCTGGGGCCCATATTTAGCTTAGGAGCCTGTGTGACCTCTGCATCCCTGTAGATCTGAGCTCACATTCTGTGGTCATGAGTAGGAACATTCCAAGCTGCCCCAGTATCAGGACCCATCTTCCTCAGGTGTGGCATAAAATATGTTGTCCATCCTCCCTTCAGAGGATGGAACATTCTCTACCATTGTTGATCCAAGTTGAGGGCAAGGTCCTATGGGGGCCCACAAAGGGGTCTATTTTGTTGTTCCTGATAGAAATGACCAGTAACAATGGAGAGAGGGATTTATTCAAGGTCTAGGCCCATCATGTCTGTTTGGGAATCTCAGGACTCCCCGATTAGTGCCCTAGCTGGTGGGGTGGCCTGACAGTGACTATAAAGTCATCATTAAAGTATGCCAGTCTCTTGCCTTTATTCAGCTTTTGCAGTCCTTGCTTTGATGAGGTTAGCTTTGGAGTGATTAAGAGAGCTGTAACAGGAAGTAGGTGATGGAGGGTATCTAAGTCTAAGTGGACACTATTTCATTATGAACTTGATACTGACTCACTATAGACTATTGTGAACTTTTGCTTTCAGGTATATATTTTGCCCTAATTTATGGATACATGTGAACATATTACCTATCTCATGGGACCTGGTCTATATCTAGGTGTTGGGACTTTGTTAGGAAGTGAACCTCCTGGAATGGAATTAGAGAATACTATGAAAGGAAAGGTCTCACCTGAGTAATGAGGGTGAAGGGTTGACATTCCACACCTGCTGTCTCTGGACACAGTCTGAAGTGAAGCATGCTGGGGTGGTGCTAGTTGTGTTGATTAGGTTAGGGTCATCGAATGCAATATCATTTGGTATGAACTGAGAGAAGCATGCAGGAAAGTGAGCCCCATCCTAGAGTTTGCAGGACTGAGAGAAATAGAGGAAGCGGGAGGTTTCTGCTGTCTCAGGATTTAAGAAGACAATAGATAGTTATTGCTATAATCACATTATTGGGCAGTTGGGTTAACTTTGAAAAATCCCTTTGTTAGGATTTGCTGTATCATACACCACATCACCATAATTTATATCCTTTGACATTATTTGTATATAGCTGTGCCACTGGTTGCTTCTGTTCTCCCTGGTCTATGTTTTTAAGAGTCAACATATCAAAGACTCAGCCTATGTATTAATATTAAAAAGACTCAGTCTGTGCTTTAAAAAGTTTGAGACATTCAATCAGTTTTTCCCCTCTCATATTACTTAAATAGTGATGTATATGACTACAAATTAATAGAAGTGTACATAAACACCATTCCCACCACCAAAGGACTGTGTCCCATCCCCCCTTCCCCCACATAAAGCTGAACATCCACCCTCACCCTCACCCCAGGGTTTTTACTTTGGTGCCCTACTACAAATTTAGTCAGATCCTGTTTTGAGTTTCCCTTTCTGTTCTTGTTTATCAACTTCTGTTGATGAGTGGGATCATCCCATACTCGTTTTTATCTTTCTGACTTAGCTCACTTAACATAATTCCTTCTAGCTCTGTCCAAGATGGGTCAGAGAAGGTGGGTTCATTGTTGTTAACAGCTGTATAGTGAGTCTTTGTTTTCTAATGTATTGTATATTCAGATTATGTATACTCAATCATTTTTTTAAATCTTTTTTTAAAAAATCAAAGGAATTGCCTCTCTAATTTTCTCTTTTTTTTTTTTTAAAAAAAAGGAACATCCAGTTCATATTTGAAATACTGATATTTAAAATGAGTTCCATTGTTATTTGTAAAAAACCCTTTCCTCATAATTCTAAGTCAAACTACTCAACAATGCATTTGTAATATGCAAAATCTGACATCAATCCCTTGTCTATTTTAAATTTAGCTGATTTAACTGCTTTCTTTTTTTCTCTCATATGAATTAAATAGTGATTTCTATGACTACAAATGAATAGGAGTGACATAAACACCATTCCCACCACCAAAAGACTGTGTCCCATCCCACCCACCATCCCCCCCACCCGCCCTGGGAAGCTGAACATCCACCCTCACCCTCACCCCAGGGTTTTTACTTTGGTGCCCTACTCCAAATTCAGTCAAATCCTGCTTTGGTTTAACTGCTTTCTAACCTGCTCACCAAATAATAGAATAAAAGTTCCTGCAGGAGCAAAGGATGTCCTAGCAGGTGTAGATTTCATGCTTTGAATATAAGAGAATTTGGGAATGGCCACTGGAAGTGCATATAATTGTTAAGGTCTATATTTTCTTACTCTCTTTCTCTCTCTGCATGGCTATAGCTATACAGATCCAGATCTATATATAATGAAATGAGTGGTATTTTTAGAAGGATATTTTAGTCTGCTTGAACATTTAGTAAAGTCTCCCTCACAAGTCTTCATATATAGAATTGTCTGGCTCTGGTGTGAATGCCAGGGAATTGGGCAATGACTGCATCTGTGCTGCCTGCCATGAAATCCAGGACGGAATCCTACATCTGCTGCTACGGAGTTGCCGAGGAAGATATCAGGATAAATCCCAGGGCTTATGCATCACTTCCTGACTGGCAGTGACTAGGAATGAAATGATTTGAACTGGTTTCTTATGTTTAAATAAATGAACAGCCTCCAGAAATCTTCAAATACCTCAATGGCCATCCCTTTGCTGATAGAAACTACTAGTATTGACATTATAAAATTTAGAAACTAGAAAGTATCTCCCATGTGATCATAGTTTCAGTGTATTCTTGTGTGATGAATGATAGAAAGTTCACACTGAATAATTAAGTTAAAGTATCCACGGGTACTAGCTACTTCTTCATAATTTGTTGGTAGAACCATGGCATTTGGGAGGTGACAGGTCCTTCACCAAATTGTTAAAACTTAAAAAAAAAAAAAAGCCAAATCATGGAAGCAAACAGCCACGATTTTACCAGTTGTTGGGTACCAGTAATGTTTCTTTTACATAAATACCCAGAACTAGGCTTTTTGGTGGATGCCAGGTTTTGAAATAATTATTTCTACTGTATGCCTTTTACTTAATCTTATTTATAAATACACTTATAAATAAAGTTGTATACAGCTTGCTGCCAGGGGTTACTAAGCTACAAATGATCCAAACTGCCATGGAGTCTGTGGCTGATGGCAAGGCTCTGTGTGTTCTGGGTGTTGAGTTGAAGAAGAAACGTTGTTTCTTCAAGAATCAGTCACATTTTTGTCTCCACGGTTTCAGAAGTTGAAGGGCCTATGTATGCCTTATACAATGTTAGCCTGCAATTCTCTCTTACGGACTAAAGCATACTGAAGAATTGAAAATAGAGTAAGGGCAAATTTCTTTGCCCACTATTTGTTTTATATCTATTTTTTCCTTCTTAGACATTTTATTAGTGATCGAACATTGATTTACAACATTATACGACAATAGGGGTACACTTCCAGACCTTTCCAACCACCAGAGTTCTGTGTCCCTGTTCCTGTATTGGAATGGAATCAATTCACCCAAGGTCACAGATATGGGTTGACTACTATTTCTCTAACTATCTGTCTGTATTTACGTATATTTGCCCATTTTTTTCCTATGGTTCTTTGTTCTCTTCCTTTCTAAGTCACACCTTCTACTTCTGAGTGTCCTTCCCTTTTGTTTTTTCCTCTTCTCTCTCTGGGTCCTGATGGAGTTTAGAACCTCTGGTTATCTTCCCCTAACATTTACCTCTCTAGGAATATGGACCCGAATTCTCTATGGGGAGCAGAAGGTGGGAGTTCTGGCTTCTGTCATTGCTTCTCCGCTGGACATGGGTATCGGCAGGTGGATCCACACCCCCAGCCTGTGTCTGTCTGTCCCTAGTGGGGCAGGGCTCTGGGGAGGGGAGGTTCCAGGACACATGGGTGCCGTCTGCCCGGGGAATTCAGGATGGCATCATGGTGGCATCTGCAACCTGGTGGCTGAAAGGAGGTAAGATATAAAGCAGGAAAAATTATTTAATGATCAGGAACCTAAATGTATAAATAAAGCAGATGAAAATAGGGGTCTTTATGTAGGGAAAAAGCTAGGAATTCAATCTTAGGTATGTTCCAAGGGATCCATGACTTCAGTAATTTTTGCCTGAACCTGATCGCTAACAGGAATAAGGCCTGAGACTGGCTCACTGTAATGATGGCCTTTTTGTCACTACCGGGCCACCTCATCACCTGGGGCCCTAGTCAGGAAATCCTTGGACTCCCACACAGATATGATGGGTCTAGACCTCTGTTAGACCCCTCTCTCTACCATCACTGTCACCTCCATCAGGAACATCAGCACAAACCCTCCTGTGGCCTCCCCAGGACCTGCCCTCACTGCAGAGCAGCCATGGTGGGGACGCCCCACTCTCTGCAGGGAGGCTGGTCAGCCTGCTCTGGCCCTCGAGGAAGACGGGTCTTGACATAAGAGCAGCTTGGAAGGTTCCAGCTGTGACCATGGACTGTGAGCTCAGACTGACAGGGACTCGGAGGTCACACAGGCTCACTGTGCTGAACAGGAATAGACATGGGCCCTGGGTCAGATTGATGGGGTTAATAGTTAATGGTATTTATATACTTTTCTCATCTTTGGGATCTGCCCTAATCCAGCTTTCTAGGCCTGTTATGACAGGAAATATTTTTTTATGACAATACATTTCTGTATAGTTCAGAGTGACATGGCATGGCTTGGAGCTATTGAATCCAAGCTATCTAGTGATTCATTTGGATCAGAATTCACTGTTTGGTGAAAGAGATCACACTAAGGTAGACTGACAGGAATTGGCGGTAGGAAATACAGTAGCAGCACTGGGGGGAGTTTCCTCTAACCCTCTCACTGAAGGGCACATGGGGAAGGAACATCAGTATTTTTGATACCCAAAACCTTTCCACAATCTGTGTTTCAGAAAATAAATACAGAAGTCACTGAGGCATGGTCATTTGTGTCTGCCCTACCCATGATGTCAATTCTAACTATTCTGGAGTTTAGTTCAAAAAGGTCGTAGTCCAATTTGTTCTCAGAGAACAAAATGCTTCTTTGTTTTCCAGGGAGTGTGATGCTGAGGTAATGCAGCACTTCCACAGACCCTCTCCCCAAGGAGAAACATGGCAGGGTTTCTACTAGGGAATAATTGCTTTTGGAGCGATAAGAAGGGAAATAACTCTTGCACAAGTATGACTGTCCTGACTGGCTGAACACTTTCTTTCTAGCTTGCTCTTTTCAGTCAGATGGTCTAAATCATCGCATGAAGATAGTTTAAGTGTGTTTAACAATAGTGTGGTTTTCTAGCACAATAATTTAAACTTGTGTTAAAGTAATTTGGAGTCAATCTTTACAGAGTCATACAACTTTTTACCCTGTTGGAATATAAGATGGTTGCTTACCAGTGCTGAGAAGTCTGAGTGTTGAATTTGTGTCTATGACCACACCACCCTGAACACACCTGTTCCCGTCTGATCTCAGAAGCTATACAGGGTCAGGACTGGTTAGCATGTGGATGGGAGCATTGACCTTATTATCTAGTACTTCTTATAGAATAGTATCCATGTTAATGCCAATTTCAGGAAAGAACCTTAATGAATCTAATAAGTTGATTACATCATAATCTTACTAAATATGGCTACAAGCACCTTCATCCCTGCGATTACGTCCGTCCATACGGCAGATGTCACTGTGCCCGGTCAGGAGATGGCAACGATAGCTCTAGCTCTCAAGACTCGCTTAGAGACTTTTCTCTTTGGTTTTGTATTGAGTCCACCTAGCCAAAACCAACTTCTGATTCCACTTCGCCCCAGAGTGCGTCTCTGATTAGGAATTCTATTCTACAACCTTAGTGTGGCTATTACCATCAGGGTTATATCTGAGAACAGCACCAGAAACCCAACACTCCTGGTGGCCAGTTTTTTCATTTTATTGGATAGAACAGAGAGAAATTGAGAGAGGATGGGGAGATAGAGAGAGAGAGAGAGAGAGAGAATTGCAGCCCTGCTTCGCCACTCGCCAAGGTCTCCACCCACAGGTGAGGACCAGGGACTTGAGTTTGGGTCCTTGCACATTCTAATGTGTGCACCCAGCCAAGCCCGCCCACCACAGGGTTCCCCGAAACAAATTTAAATCAGTTTGGAAATGATGGAATCACACAAGTATGAGGTCCTGATACTACAAAAAAGAAAGAGAGAATGAAAGAAGGGACAGAACAAAGGAAGGAAGGAGGTATGGAGGAAGGAAGGAAAAAAGGAAGGAAGGAAGGAAGGAAGGAAGGAAGGAAGGAAGGAAGGAAGGAAGGAAGGAAGGAGAGAGGGAGGAAGAAAGTGAGGTAAGGGAAAGGGATGAAGAGTCAGAAAGGACTTCTGGGAGGCATGCCTATGGAGTAACAGTGAACAGAACAGACTTTCTCCCCAAACAACAAATACCTTCAGTACTGAACTTAATAAACCTCAACAAACTACAGCTGAGACAGCCGTCGAAGCACTGCAGCCTCAGGTGGGGCTTGCACGTGAGGCTGGAGAAAGAAGGGTTGCAAGGTTGAAACCAGACACACAGAGATTATAACGCTCCAGCAAAGGGCGGCTGCATTTGCCCTTCAAACACCACCAGCCAAAGCAACACACAGTACTGATGGTCAGAGAGGGGAAACTTTGAGCTTTCAAGGCAGGGCCAACAAGGTGTTGGCCTGCAGAGCGACTGGCAAGGATACACTGCCACAAAAGCAGGGGGCATTTCTGATAGAAAGCTGTCTAGTCTGTTGCCAAATGAAGGCAGACATAATAAAGGTAATTTGCAGCAGTTGGCACTTAAATAGTAAATTGAACCTCACTTCTCTGCACACAGATGCCCCGTAGCAGCAAAATACTGAGCCTGAAATCCTAGAGGCCATATATATATACACCACTTGGAGTGCAAAACTGTTCAAGGTGAGGCCAGGTGGTGGAACACCTGTTGCAGTGTGTTCAAGCCCCTGGTCCCCACCTTCAGGGGGAAAGCTTCATGAGTGGTGAAGCACGGTTGCAGGTGTCTCTCTGTCTCCCCATTCCTCTCAATTTCTGGCTGACTCTATCCAATAAGTAAATAAATAAAGATAATAATACAAAAAAACTTCTCAAGGAAATAACAAGAAACAGAGCCCCCGGCCAGCTCCACCCCTACCTAGTATATAAATAAAGGAAAGCCATCGATCACAAACAAGTTTTTGTATTGTGGGTGCCATAAATGTAATAACTAACATAACTAAAAGAAGTATGCTAAAGTTGGTCTTGATTAACATTTGCCAGAACTACTCTATCCATTAATCCCCTCCCCTTTCCTGTTTCATTGTTTTTCCTGGGTTTGTTGTGTTCCTAGTTCTGTTCTACTGCCGTTCACCTCACTTGTAACTTGTATTCCATTGCCTCCTCTTTTCTTTTAATTCATTTAAAAAATTTTTTATGTTTATTTATTTTTCCTTTTGTTGCCCTTGTTATTGATTGTTGTTTTTATTGATGTCGTCATTGTTATATAGGACAGAGAGATGGAGAGAGGAGGGGAAGACAGAGGTGAAGAGGGAAAGACAGACACCTGCAGACCTGCTTCACCGCCTGTGAAGTGACTCCCCTGCAGGTGGGGAGCTGGGGGCTTGAACTGGGATCCTTACTCTGGTCCTTGTGCTTTGCACCACCTGTGCTTAACCCGCTGTGCTACCACCGGACTCCCTCCTCCTCTTTTCTTGAGGGGTGCCTTTCATTAACTCTTGCAAGGTGGAGTTTATGGGCAAATTCCTTTGGCTTTTGTATGTTTGAGAAAACCTTAATTTCTCCCTCATATTTGATGGACAATATTGCAGGATACAAGTTCCATGACTGGAATTTCCTATCTTTTAGTGCTTTAAATATGTCATTCCACTTTTTCCTTGCCTCTAGGATTTATGGAGAGAAATCTGATGAAAGACTGTGACTCCACATCTGTATGCCACTTCTTTCCTTTCCCTAGCAGCCTGCAATATTTTTCCCTCATCATTAAGTTTTGATAGTTTTACAACTAAGTGCTTTGGTGTTGGTCATTTCTCATTCAAGTTCCTGGGTATATACTCTGCTTCCTGTATGGATATGTTCTGAGGGTTGTCAAAGTAAGAGAAATTCTCGTCTACAATCTCCCTGAATATGATCTTTATTCTTATCATCTTGTCCCCTTCCTCAGGAATTCCTAGTACTCTTATAGTTGAGCAGTGGAGAAGCAATTATAGAATCCAGAACTCCCGCCTTAGGCACCCCATAAAGAATTTTGGTCCCTAATCCCAGGGGGCATAAAGGGCAGTGGAAATAAGCTAGAGGGCTCTGTACCCGCATTCCACATTCCACCAG